>NW_025776494.1:0-151833 GCF_021130785.1 Homalodisca vitripennis
GCAAGTACTTTTTGTGATTAAATGTTTATTGAAAATTAAATAAGGCTATTGCCATTTATAAAATTTAATGTATGTATATATATTTTATCAAGATGTATAAACGATGGTCTCTTTTCAGATCTGAATCATCTGATGATGTTGCGTTAGATAATGGGGTGTATATAAATTATTTTACCCAACTTAACCTATATTATTTGTTAGATAAACATTATCAAAGAATTTTTAATGATAGTAACGTTAATATTGCTTAACTTATTACCTGATTGTGTTTTATTTACACAACAGTTTTGTTTTTTGTTTACTAATGCTACAATAATATAAACTTGACGCACACGTTGTAGGTTTAAATATGACATGTGTTTTACAAAATGTTAAAACAAATTCATTTCAGATTTCAAAATAGCAGCAATATATAGTTTGAACTGTAGTAACATAATAATTTTAGATATAATAAAAACAATTATAAAAAACAAATTAAATATATAGGTCACAACAATTTTTTTGAAATTTTACTTAGAAAAAACAAAAAGGGTGATAATATATGTTTAACAGACCTCCATCCATCATTTTTAAAAGCTGTAATTGTGCATTAACAAGTTTTTATAGTCGTTACAGTCCGGATTAGTTTTCAACGGGATTATTGCATTTGAAATCAGAAAAATGTTCCCTAATTGCTGTCATTTTGAATAGTCCGTATTTTAACATGCATAGAAATTGACAATATAATTCCTAGATTTTTTGTTATTATACTTTACGTCCTAAAAGTTTGAAATCGGAGATGATATTTTTGTGCATCATTTGGACTTCATTTGCACGGAATAAGTTTACCGAAGGTAATTTCGGTTATTTGCTATCATTACATGTTTAAAAACATTGCATAACTCCTTATGACGTTTCGATTATTGAAATCCACCTTGTTCCTCACGTACAAACAACTTTGTATAATAGCACAAGATTGCGTTAACGTTAGTGTTATAGATTTTGTAACATATAATGATGCCAAATGTCCAAAATCCTTTTAAATCACTCATCATCAGTGACAACAGGCTCCTAGACAAAAGGTTTGACATTTTAATTTGATAATTTCTTAAGTACAAAGATACATTTTTTAAGAAATAAAAAGACAGTCGAACTAATTTAATTTTGATCTTATAATACATATGGTGAAGCTCGCTTTATTCAATAATTAATGGATAATCTGTTGACATTTCTAAGTGTTTACTTCGAAAAAGCCGATACTAATGGACACGCCTAGATTTTTTGCATTTTTAATTAATTAAAATTTTAGCATAAGAAATGTGTGATTCAATTTGCGGCATAAAAAACAGTTGCTAGAAGCCACCCTTCCTAAAAATCATTATCAGTTTCTATTGTTTAAAGTCGATTGAAGGTAAATTTATTTACTATCGCGTAGCACTTTTCTGTGCCTATATAAAACTATTTCTAGAATCCTTGGTTGATTACAATCAATTAAAAAAAAAAAACATCTTTACGTAAAGAGTAATCATAATGTTAAAATTCTGTTCATGGCCGCATAAATAGGACTACGATTAGGTAAAAATTATTCTACCGACCTAGTAAAAGAAATAGTTACTGTTTAAACGATCGCTATGCAACATTTAGTACGTAACATTTGAGTTTATAATAAATACACTCAAATAAACAAATGTTATCATCAATAATTATGGAGATAGTAATAGATCAATATAAGTATTGTCTCAGCGTAAAAATTAATATAAACGTCAGAAATTCAAATTATTTACTAATAAGTACAATATTTTTATTCAATATTTACTAGATGAAGTTTGCTCTTTCGATTTGAATAAAGCTTGGTAAACGTATTCACGGAATTTAGGAAGTAAGTACTAAGAAACGATAACCTGTGCAGTCAAAAACGAGGGCGACTGTTTTGTTGCAAGTAATAAATAAATTGATTACAATTAAAAGATTTAGTTTCGTATTAAAATGTTCCATATCCTTGTTAAAAGCTGCTTCATTTCAAAACATTTAAAATAACTCATATACTTTCAGAACAGCACACATAACAAAAAACTATTTAGTCACAAGACTTTCCAGCTAGAAAATTCTCCTGACTTGATTCTCACAAGAAGTGAAGGCTTGATTAGTCTTTTTGCTAGTACAATCACCTCTATTAGGGTTGTTAGCAAAAAACGTAGGTTTAAATATTGTAATGATTTTAAATAAAACCCACACTAATACATTTTAAATGAACTTTTTGGATAAAGTGTTATTTTTAAAAAAAAACTTAAATTATAAATTTTCAATATTTAGATAATATTTAATTTTACATTATAGATTCTATTTTAATCTATTTAAAAACAAAAATAACAAAAATTTTAAGGGATTAAAATCAACTTTATGTAACAACGTTATTTTATGAAAATGCAGAAAATATTTAGGTTATTGAATAAACTAAGATTAAAATATTTTCAAAATATATTTTTCAAAAACATATATTATTGTTGTTAATAATATATCTCCTGTATTAAATATTTTACAGTACCAGAAGCGTATTTTCCGAAAAAAGGACGACTATGAATAAAATTGATTTAATAGTTTTGCTAGTTATCGAGGTGGAAATAGATAAAAATTAATTTGTTAATCATAACCCTTCTTCTCTTTAATTGTGAAATAGTTTCTTAATGTTGGTTAGATAAAATGCTTAGCAGTAAAAATTTTCAGCAAATTAAATAATACAAAATTTAATATCATTGTTGTTACAAACAAACACGAGTATTAACTGTGTCTACCTCATACAGGTACATTGTTAAAGTTTACATTGAAAATGATTTACATATCAATAATCAAATACTAATTGATTAAACTATAATATAAGTAAAAGAAATACATATTGCTGAAAAATCTAAAATAAAAAAATTTCAAAACAAAAAATAAAACTAATTAAGACAAGTTAAAAAGGTACAAGCACAAGTTTAAGATACATTATGGATGTTTAATATATTCCTGATTACTACCTGAAGGATTGCCTATCTATGCAAAACATTGAATTTTATAAGCAATACATTAGGGATTACTAAACTTATTATACATTTTCTTGGTCATATTTATGTGACATTAATTGTTTTCCTTAGTCGGGAGATTTGAACATTTTAATTTATCTTTTATTAAATTATTTTATGAACGTTTCGTTGGTATTGATTCCTGGTTTCTTTTAAATATGCAGTAAGTTAAAATATTTACAAGATGAGAATGGTTAATTAAAAGAAATAAAACATTAATTCTATCAAGCTTCTGAAATTTATATTTCACCAACTCTAAAAGAAGGCTTTAATATGCGATAAGCAAACAATATTTCTTTACTTATCTTAGAAAAGACCTAAATACGCAATTATTATGTAGTTTTCCAATCTTTCAATAGTTTCAACAGATTTTTTCTATAACCTACATAAGTCCCCAAGTTCAGCTGATAATCAAAACCTATAACCACTAATTATACTAATTTGTACTTACTATTTTATTTAAAAAAAATCATAATAATATGGTCTAAGTTAAAATTACATTTCTGTTTTAATATTTTATTAAAAGCAAAAACATAACTTCATTAGTATCGACTATAATGTATAACGGTAAAACTGTCGATTATGTTTTTTTTATTGTATGAATAAAATTCAGTATATTAATATTAAATACAAAATGTGTAAGCTTTTCTTACATTTATACATGTTTGTATTTATAAAAACCATATAAGTATTGTGTAACCATTTATTGAGGCATAAACAATATTTTGTTTGGTTTGTATGCTGTTAGGGCACATTAGTACGTATATGCTGTATATCAAATAGCGATAAAAGGTCATGACTTTTATAAGTATTCGTAAGAAGACATGTGAAAACCCGTATATTTGGTTTCCCCAGAGTAATATATAAGACAGAGACAGGAAGCAGCTCACAATTACATTATAAGCAGATTGAATTTACTCAAGACCTCTAAATTGAGTTTAAGATAAAATTTTGGCAGAGTTGCTTTGACACAGCTTTATTTTACCGAGAAATACTTGGTAGGGTTACGAAAAGGCATTAGAAATATTGTTTAATATATTAGATTAAAAACCTTTTTACTTATATACATATTGCATGAATACTACAATAAAGATGCAACATTTACAGGTTTTATACAATTACTAAGTAAAATAATTGATATAATCAAACTATTTCTTACTTAAACACACAATTAGCTAATCGGCACAAATATAAACCAATATCCATAAAAATTATTATAACTAATCATTACTGAAATCTAATTCTATTATTGTAAAATATTGCCCAGCCTACAAAATATTGGAACGATACAGCTTAACCCATCTGAACCATGCAGATAGGCTGGCCTCAAAGTTACATAACATCAGAAAGATGTATGAGGTTATGACTCAGTTATATAGTGGAATTAAAGCTGTAATGTATGTATTGTTTATTTTTAGGTTGTAAATGGTTTAACAATAAGGATTATAACAATTTTGAGGTGAACTCCAGTTTACCTTCAACTCCGTGCAGCGTCTGGGATCTGGTGCTGTTACAGACCTGTTTGTCTGAAGAGGATCTACAAAGTATCGGCATCACAAAAGCTGGAAACAAACTTGTTGCATCGGGTTTGACATCGGGGACATCTAAATAAATAAACATATCGTGATCAAGGTGAAGAGGTATTCTCAATGTCTCAGCAAGTTCACAAATAAGTGCTGTACGAAGTGATAGACACGATATCAAAACACAGTAATGCATCCTAGTGCGCTACACATAACGTAGCTATGGTGGGATTTTCCTTGTCTAAGTTCTTCCTTTGAGAAAAAAAGAAACCGCGTTGAGAAATTCTTTTCATGTTTTATACCTACCACTACACCTATATTGTTCTTCTCTGTTCCTTTCTTACCATTATTATCTAGGCAAAAATAAGTTTTTATGCATAAAATGTGTAAAAAATGTGATTTACAAACACTCTTATTGTATTTTTCAATGCGTAAATTGTCCTAAAACAAAATCTATGATCAGAATTTACCTTTACTAGAACTATAAAAAAATATGTGTAATTTAATTTAAATTTTCTAATAAAATAGAGGTAATACTATTACATACTAAATAATTTATTTATAACTATAGAAATACATGTCTAGGAGCAGTAGGAACTAAAGGCTCCTTAGGAAGAAAACGTCATTAATTGTGGCCTATAATACACACGTTGTGTATTTCAACGTCCACAGCACTAGGCCTGTCCTCCCTTTGCTTGTACGAGGGTAGTTTCTAGTTACTAACAATGTTACGTCAGTAAAATCAAGGAATATGTAATACATATTAATGAAAAAACAATAGGATTACTATAATTATTATAAATTTCATTCTAGTTTTCTACAATGTTTTCAATATTTAATAGATATTAATTTAATTGGAGTTTGATTCGATAACAAAGCTACACAACGAGATAAACACATTCATTTAGGATAATGATAGACAAAAACAAATTCATTATTATCAGGAAAACTAAGTATTCACATGCTTAGTGGAATATAATACTGTTATCTAACTATTTGACATGACTGAAATATAAAAAAACTGAAAATAAATTTATAAAAATAAATAATATCACAATTTCAATATCTTCTTGGAAAGTGAAGAATAAACCAGGGTGACATAGAGTCCAATTAGGAAAAGAACGATTTTCTTTTTTTATAAGAATGTTTGTGCCTCGTTTTTACGATAGAGGGATAGATTCAACTGTAGACGGCATACAAGGTTTTCCATTACTGATGCGCCAGATACACTTATCCCACTCCTAGCAGCTCTCTAAATTCTATTCTTGGCTATGTAAAGAGTTAGAAACTCCATACTTTCAACAGCTCTTATAACAAAACATAATTACCAACAAGATTAAACTCACTAAAGTTTGCATATACAGAATCAAGAAAACAACACTTAACAAAATTAGATTTACTTTATTCGATTTATTTAAACTAACCCTTAAAACCCCACAAGAAAGTGAAATCTAATCCACATACATGAAAATTCCCAAAACCCCCTCCTGGCCCACAGAAACGAGAAGAGTAACAATACCTTCGCAACATGTAACAATAATGATATTACTCCATGATACCCCTACACCGTCATTGTGCCATGCCGTGGTATATGTTGGTAACATGTGTATAGTAATAAACTGACACAATGACAGTTACTATATCTCTCCAGCCACAATAAGACTCTTTATTTATACAACCCTCAGATTACAGTTTTTCACAGGCAGCTACATCTGTAAGGGCAACATAAAACCTCCTGTAATTATTCAAAGTAATTAAAATATATAATACGAATAAATAACTGGTTCTGTACAGTAAATAAAACAGAAAATATCGCTGTAAGCAGTCGTTCAAACCACCTAATCAATAAATATGTTCCGGAATGTACATTTACAAGATAATTTACATTTCTCCTACACATTTCTACGTACGGATTATTGTAGTGTTTAAATCAAAACCTTTAAGCTTTCACATTATTATAACTATTCTTCTTATTGAGTTGCTGGCTTTATAGGTTATAAAATATTTAAATTTATGAGCATTTCTATATTAAAATGCATAAAATCAGTGCAATAGTTATCAGCACTGTGATGAAAGTAAATAAGAAACGACCCATCGTATCTTACTGAAAGATTTTAACTTTTTTATAATATGAAAAAATTGGATTATTTTTAAGTAATTTATAAATAACAAAGTTCGATATCGAAGCAAAACACAGTTTCTTCTCTGCTCGTGACACAAAGCGGATTCTGTTAGAAGATTGATGCTGTCGTCAAAGACGTCTTGTAATAACAAGCACAGTATCCTCTTCATGCACGTTATCGATGGATAAATATTAATAAAACTTTTGAGTATCCACAGTTGGGATAGATGTGAATACAATGTTAATACTATCCCAAGCTC
Organism: Homalodisca vitripennis; assembly: GCF_021130785.1. NCBI lineage: Eukaryota > Metazoa > Arthropoda > Insecta > Hemiptera > Cicadellidae > Homalodisca > Homalodisca vitripennis. The sequence continues at coordinate 6,947 of NW_025776494.1, forward strand.
AAATTAAATTGAAATAGTAATATTAACCATGATCGGACAATATGTACAGCACAGACCCTGTTATTCATATGAAATAATTTTATAGAAATTAGATTTTAGAAGGTGGCATCAGATCCTAAGATTATTAAATACTGGCAGTTAAAATAAAATATTTCTGTTTTCTGTTAGAAGAACTAAAACGAAAAGTAAAGATGTGTAAAATCCAACACTGACTGCTGATGATACATGGAAAAGTCTGTAGCTCATTTCATTATGCTACATGTATTAGTATGTCATATGTTAAAAATAAAATGATGATCTTAGGTATTTTATGAATAGAAATACTCAACGGGTCATATACAAATCAAAGTAAACAAACTGTTGATTGCGTTAACCCATAACGATTTACCTGCCCTGGCATCACACGCCGCAGGGAGCAATATTGCACCTGTCACTGCAGACAGTATATATTACACTTGCCCTCCATTGTGCACTCAGGGAATACTGTCACCTGCGTGATGATTGCGTTGTCCCATGAACGATTTACCTGCCCTGGCATCACACGCCGCAGGGAGCAATATTGTACCTGTCACTGCAGACAGTACATATTACACTTGCCCTCCATTGTGCACTCAGGGAATACTGTCAGCTGCATTATGATTGAGTTTTCCCCTAAAAGATTTACCTACCCTTGCATTACACGCCGCAAGGAGCAATATTGCACCTTTCACTGCAGACAGTACATATTACACTTGCCCTCCATTGTGCACTCAGGGAATACCGACAGCTCCGTGATGATTGAGTTGTCCCCTAAACGATTTACCTGCCCTTGCATTACACGTCGCAGGGAACAATATTGCACCTGTCACTGCAGACAGAACATATTACACTTGTCCTCCATTGTGCACTCAGGGAATACCGACAGCTCCGTGATGATTGAGTTGTCCCCTAAACGATTTACCTGCCCTTGCATTACACGCCGCAGGGAGCAATATTGTACCTGTCACTGCAGACAGTGACAGGTATTATATTATACACTTTATTATTATATATTATATATATAATTATATATTACACTTGCCCTCCATTGTGCACTCAGGGAATTCTATAACCTGCGTGATGTTTGCGTTGTCCCCTGAACAATGCACCTGCCCTGGCATAACAAGCCACAGGGAGCAATATTATACTTGTCACTGCAGACAGTACATATTACACTTGCCCTCCACTGTGCACTCAGGGAATTCTGTTGTAACCTGCGTGATATTTGCGTGGTCCCCTGAAAAAATGTACCTGCCCTGGCATCACAAGCCGCAGGGAGCCATATTGTACCTGTCACTGCAGACAGTACATATTACACTTGCCCTCCATTGTGCACTCAGGGAATACTGACAGCTGCGTGATGATTGCGTTGTCTCATGAACGATTTACCTGCCCTGGCCTATCACGCCGCAGGGAGCAATATTGTACCTGTCACTGCAGACAGTACATATTACACTTGCCCTCGTTATTATTGTAAATGACGGTTGCAAATGAGAATTCTAAATTATTTTTTGTTGTGCTCTATAAATGCGTGATAATTTATACATGCATAACATTAGCACCGCAGGGAAACAGAACGTAACACAACTGCCCTAGGTTTGACCATTGAGTTCCAAATTGCATGTATCATGACATATCGATGACATTATGACCAGTTAAATGGGTCACATGTATTAAGTTAAACAATATAGTTCATATATAAGGTGTCCCGTAACTCTCTGGACAAAGTTATACCAGGTCATTTCCCAGGTCAAGATAAACATATTACACTATATGAACATGGTTTTCCGATGCTTAGTGTCTATCTATCTGTCTGTATATGTTACACATATTAAATTATTATACACATATTAAATTAATACACATATTAAATTAATACACATATTTATATGGTGTGAAATAGGTTTGTCTTGAACTGATCAATAACGTGGTATAACACTGTCCAGAGGGTTACGGTAACATCCTGTATTTTGATTGTACTTAAACATTGGGCAGTGTAGTGAGAATAAACTCTGAATTAAAGAGAATTTCTTAAAATAATAATTTCACATAGTCTGTATGTTTGTTTAGATTGAGCTGAAGAATGTTGTTTCTAAACTCAAAACCATTGTTTAAAAAGTTCAAAATTAACGATGGTATAAGGATTAGTTTTGATCATTTACTACTGTAACGAGAAAAAAATAATACTATGTGCAATCTGGTAAAATCCTTATGTATAACCAGTCTAACGAATATGAACTATTAAATACTGTTTAAATATATTGTGTTACACAAAAATATATTATTTTTTACCGATCTTGAGACAATGTGCTCATAGTTAGTTAATCAAATTATCTACTAACTTTTTTAAGTATATTTATAGTTCATGATGTTATAATATTAACTCTAGGGATTACACGTTGAAGCAGTTACATCAATTTTCACCGACCGGTTCGGTTTCACCTATTGGAATCCCTTTTAGTAACTATTAATTAAACCTAACTATTTCACCAACTCTTGTAGGTTTGACAATTTGAAATGTCAAACTATATCATTGTGTGCAATCGCCCTTTATAGTTTTATTAGCGTATTGAATTAACTCCATACGCTTCTAGTGAAATGGCAAATATAATATATATCCAATTTTTTAAGTAGCTATGTTATGTATGGAATGGATAATAGTGATTGATAGAGTATTGCCGTGGGTGGTGTGGTTAACCAGTGAAAGTTTCCAATTCATTACCAAGAACAGTGCTTTGTGTGTGGTAATCTGAGTGCAAAGCTATGTTTGATGTACGGTATCATTTTACTCACACATATTGTCACAGACTAGAGTACTATTTTTCACTATTACAAGCAATTGAATGGCCGAGATAAACGCATTATTCCTCAGTGATATATGTTCCTTATCTGAGCTTGATAGGTCTCAACTCCCCTGAACTAATCTTTTTTATTGTTCAGATTAAAAAATTACTGATGTGGAATAGTTTAAGCTTTTCTCTTGTCATCTTACTAAACAACGAATAGAAATTAGCTACGAACTATTTAAAATGAATATTTTGGGGGGGGGGGATAGTTACAAGGTCAACATAACAAATGACCTATACAAACATTATCTTTTATATAGATACAAAAAAGCAGGCTCGCTGATTTATCACTAATTATCCAACTTCTCGATATCTCATAAAGTTAAATTTGGCAAACTTATTGCTGGGCTTGAATAGACGAATAATACATTTTTATATGTATCGAACTATCATAGTTGTTTAAATGTGGTTGCAACCAATAAAAAGCTATATAGTGTCTATAAATGTACGAATTCTACGTTTTGATCTTAGGAAACCTCATTCACGTTTCATTATTAAGTTATTACTTTAAATTTTTAAATAAGATAGAAATACAACAGCTGGTTTGTAAAATAAAAAGTTGTAGTTTCACATACACACTAGACGCTGTACGGAGATTTATTCACGGTCTGGATTTATTTCCGTCAAAGCTTTTGTTTCAGCTAAAGCCCTTTATCATGCTGAGGAAATGCATTGTTGGTGAATAACCCAGTTTAAAACTATTATACATTCTTGCTTAACTGTAGAAAACCGTTTTAATAAATTAATTGGCATAGTATTCAATTGTATTATTTTAAAAGTATAACTAAGTGCTAGCCAATATAATAATATGTTATAATCGTTGATATATTGTCTCTCAATATATTTCTAAAATATATCGAGGTAATTTTAAAGTAGAACATTAAAAGAAATAATAGTTTTTATTTTTAAAATAACATCATTGAATATATCACACATAAACAACAAAGGTATTTTATAATATTATTTTTCAATTGAGAACATAAACTTCGAGTCGATTTAGTGATTCAGCTACTTCAATATCACTGAAAGAAGCGAAACCTTGAAAGTATATAAACAAGATAAAGGTTTGATCCTGTCAGCGTAAAGCTAGGTAGCGCCACATCTCATACTGAATAGAGTTATTTACATGTAAATGTGACCGTACACACTTTACGTTTACCAGGTCCTGGCTCCCGGGTAGAGAAGTAATTTGTAAGCGCATTCTAACACAAGGATCTGTGAAGTTTATGGGCTATATATTGTATGAGAATTATCACATTCTACTTACTTTAAATTGAATTAAATTAATTGGCAGCGATGTGCAGCGATGCATATGGTGGCCTAGAACAAATGCTGTTACAATTCTCTAGTTTATTATGAAGACATTGATTTCACATTACTTGAAAAGCCTGTAGATGATATCGTGTTAAATTCCATTGAATTTCTATTGGGTTGTACAAATCCTCCCGCTCATAGTTTGACTGTTTTGTCTGAGTTATCAGTATAGCAGAAAATAAGTTGGTTGGTTTGGGGAAACAAAATTCTTGTGCCGGCGATATACGTGAGGTCTCGACATTGCCATTCACTTTACGCTTCAATTCTGAGGGAGTTCCGACTCACGGGAGTTCCATGACTTTGGATTTACAGTGCATCTGGTTTAAATGTTTTGAAATTTTTGATAATTAGGATCTTCGGGTTCATTAGTAAACTGGTATCCTGGACCTTCTGGTTTTAACATATACGTTAAAGCTTATTTGTATTTCCTTGCCTGCAATAAACAATTGCTGTTTCCCAGAAATAATTGGCCACTGTTCAACTTGTCTCTGGAATCTAGCAGCTCCTAGCTACTCCTGGCCCCTAATAGATCTAAAATATTTGATTGAGAAAACTAACTGTCTCCAAGAATCCCCTGCCCAAGAAAGCACTCTAGGTATTTTTCTCCTAAGTTTACATCTGAATAAACATTTGCGATAATCCAAGCCGACTTCCAGAATAGGAACAATCACGAGATGAAACTCATATAAATTGCAACACTGTTAAAATAAAAATAATGGTGCACATCAATAAAGAGGTTTCAGTCAAAATTTTACGAAATTATAAAAATAATACAGTACGTAACACTAACATATATCACATTGTAAATGACGTACGCACATTTATAACCTAATTTACTTCAGTTTCCACTTATAACTAACGGCCTTATTGCTCTTCAAATTAATTGATAGTTACGATTCAATTGAATGTAAGTGTGTTATATTATAAAACCGTTCAGATAAAGAGTGGTACTTATTGTGCTGATCTTTAACTAGACATACAAATGTAGTTGTAATGATGTATACAGAATATGAAAAGGTGTAGAAGCTAAGTTATTTCTAGTATTCATTAGAAAACTTCAGACTCGTATTAAAACACTTATAGCAAAATTACCAATATTCTGTAAAAAGGAGTATTGTAGTAGTAATTAGTATAGTACTAATTAGGATTAAAAAAACAATAGTTTAAAAATTAAGGTGCCTACCCCATGCCCCTCCCCTTCCACAAAGTCAAAATTTTGATATGGCAATTAATACCTTGTGACAGCTAAAATTAAAGCTCATAAAAATGCTGTGTTTTGGTTACAAAAAAATTAAAATCCGTTAACCCGTTTTGTATCAGTAGCAAATAATGTAATTTCTTACACAAGAATTATTAGTCTACACACTACTGTACTGCTGTTAATGACAAAAAATTACTCACTAATTACTTTTATAAATCCTTTGTAAACTTTAAATAAAATGTTCAAATTTATAGCCATTTTTTTTCAAGCATTGAGGAGCTTGATGAAAAAATATATGATTTAAACCTAAAACTTTCTAAAAGTTTCACTGGTTAAGCGTCTGCACTCAGCAGTAATCCTATTTTTCCAGTCTTGGACACCAGTGGGGTTTGTTTAAAAACTACTGATTTCAAGTGAACCCACAAGAAAAGTCTAAGGATGTTAAGTATGGAGACCTTGCCGGCCACTCAATTAGTCTACTTCTACCGATCCAGTGACCCGGGTAATTTGCATCTAGCCACTGTCGCACAGGAAGAACAAATAATGTGAAAGAGCTCCATCTTTTTGAAAATAAATCTTATACTTTTATATTAAGAATATATAATTAGCTACATGGAATTTATAACTAGACGAAACAGTACTATCGGGAATAAAGCAGAACCCCAACTTGAAAGAATAAGTAATGGTGAATTTCATCATGAAGGCTGGCAGTAATTTTATAATTATACAAAGAAGAAAATGTCAATATGCTTATATTTTACTTCCGCACTAGATGGGATACATTGGTTTCGTGGTGAATTGTGAACTCAAATATTATGATATGTCAGAAACGCGAAACATAATTTAAAATTTACACAAAAACACAAATTGTATTTACTAATAAAGATCTTAGGATGTTGTTGAAGATTCATCCACCTCATTATGCCCAGTCAATGGGAATACACATAAAACATATAACGGCCCAATATAAACTGTATTATGATAAAAGCTAGTATTTATATACAGTAAGAAAACTTTGTATCACTTAAAATGTGATGTAAGTATGTTATATACAATTTTTGTATCTCATAGCAAAATACCTTTATGGCACTTCATATCAGCAAAAACGACAATAATAAAAAAATCTAATAAAAGGACTATACATTTAGGATTTTGACATGTATACTTCGTTTAGTCACTAGATTTTGTTTATCACTGATATATATTTTTCGCATGATTGAATTTTGATCTATTTAAAAAGCATAATTAATAATTGTTTTATGTATAATTTAAATACAAATAATTCATAATAAGTATGTAACATGTACCACAATACTCTAATAAACCATTTTATAAACAGCCTAAACTAAAATTTACGTGAAGTCCTCAAAGAATATGGTACCGTAAAAGCTACTCTGTATTCCAGACAACATCTGTCTTTGACGACAAATGCTGCACGACAACTGAGATTTACCCTTTGTGCCCTACGTAGGATCTATGCACATTTATCCTTTAAGTTACATCTTCGTAACTCATGCACTTGAAGATTCTAAAGGGTGTAAAATAACAAAACAGGGTGCGAAATACAAATACTTCTTGTCCTGAAAGTGGGACTGAACAAATTTCAATTCTGTCTGACTGCTTGTCTATTTGTCTTACAGTCCACAAATAATGTAGAAAGCTATTTGATACATGTATAGTCTTATGATTAGTCATGAAAAAATATTTCTATATGAAACGGAGTTCGAAGATGGTGCACGTCACTCCACGGTATGTGGCTGAGCGTTAGTTAATAAGTTTACATTGGTATTATGGGTAACCACGATGGCTTTATAACAAATTGTCAACAAACTTAAACCCATTGGAAATTTTTGCAAGGCAAATAGAAACATATGTGGAAGCGGAAACTCCACATTAAAACTAGGTGACAATATTTAATTGTAGAGCAGGAAAGATTATTCAATGATCATTTTGTGGTCAAAGCAAAATGTTAATTATAGACTTGTGAAATTATAAAAATGCTTGTAAACATAGTATTCTAGCTTTGACTTCGGTAAGTACTAAATATTCTTCATCTATATATTCTTTATCCGCATACTCAATATTTTGGCACCTTATGCAGATTTCATCCAACTCTTTGTGCGAAGTAGGATTTCCCATAAATATCATTTTATTACGGGTGTCTGGGTTTAAACCTGTTTTAATAATATCTACTACTTCCCTCTCTGACATTGATGTGGCTAATATACTAACCCATTCCTTAACATCCAGTATAAAACCACTCAGGCTTTAATTAAAATTTTGGGGGCGATATATCTTTTCAAATTTTAATTTCTCGCGATAACAAAGGGGTACAAAGGTAGTTAACAAATTTTCATGAACAACACTGACGGGTTGTCCATACCCTTTCGCTTCCAAAATTTTTGCCAATAATGGACCTTGGCAAAATGACACGCAAATTTCCAGGATTTCTTGATCAGAACATTTCTTTTCGTTTTTTAATTTTTTAACAACTTTTAAAAACTCCAATAGTTCATTTACTTTTAACCCGTCCGTTACCTTGAACATTCTAATATACCTTTCACGTGGGTTAGGTAACTTATTATGTACAATTGAACGAATTTGGTGCTTACCTGAAAATCACTCGCGGAAAAATTTAAGAAATACGGTGCACTGCAATTAACTTTACTCACGAAAAAAACCAAAAGAAGGGCGAAAATTATGAGCGGGCGCTTAAATACTTCCCTTTCCAATCAACTTTGCAGGACATCCGTGGTGCTCTCTCATTGGTCCAGCTGTATCAAACCAGGAGAACAATACTCGCAACAAGACAAGTTCTAATCAATTCAAGGCAGTCAACCTGCCTTCCTAACAATTTAAAACTACCAGTACTAACTTGCCAAAAGATTACATGTTCGTTTTTACCCTGACATTTCACAATCTAATCTAAAATCAAATCCCAATATTTCGACCCCAAAATTTTTATTTAATTTAAGTTTTAATAAAAAAAATAAACCAATGTAGCTTTAAAAACGCTACACTCAGCAATGTCCACATATTTAATTTTGATACACAAATTATCACGCTTATGAAATAAATAAATCAATTGAGATTACTTATAGCTGAAACATCCTTGGTGCTCAACATTGCGTAGGGTTGCTCTTCCTTAATCCTTCTTAATATTAATTAGATATTTTGGTCTCTGTTATTTACCTTGTTTCATATTTTCCAGCTGAATTATTTTTTACACGATCAGGAACAATCCTTGCAGTTATCGCCCGTTTTATCCAAGAAACACATTGAGCAAAAATCTTACATGACTTTGCACGGAAAGATTAAATCCTATTCAATCGTTCCAGTATTTTCTAACCATTCTGAACGAAGTGGAGCACGCGGGTTATACTTTGCATCTAAATGGATCATTACAATCCTTTGGTAATCAGATGGGGCAGAACTTTAACCAACTTCAATTATATATAAATATTTCATTAAAATCAATATTTGAATATATTTTATTAATAAAGATAGTACAGTGTTTCATTTAAAGATCATTTACCCAATTTATTACGTTTACGTAAGGTTTTAACCCGAATACCTATAATGGGTTTAACTATAGTTTTATATTAGTAATGTAATGTAAATAATAATGCAGTAATAAATATATAGCACCACTTAAAATAAACTACACAAAGTAGGCAAGCTTTGAGTTCGGAGCCGTGGTTTTCAGGTCGAGTGACCTCAAACCACAACGTGATTGTGACATGGACAACCTCAGGTGCCCTTATGTTAAGTTTCCATGAATTTTATTAAATATACAATAAATATTTACTGAATGGAATGAAGAATCTTTAATTAATAAAAGATTTATATGTTATCTCTAGTTAATTATTACACATTTGCAATATAAATTTTGTTTTTGCAAGGCCCAAGAATCAAAGATTCCATCATCAGGAAACTTTTTGGAATCTTCAAAACAAAATTTTATGAAATACCAATAATGCTACCGTGCCCACCATGGCTATGTTTTTTGTAGAAAACTCAGTTGATCCACCGTGCTTAGAGAACGCGTCTAAAACCCACTGAGTGTTGTAGTTGTGCACCTGATGAGACAACAACAATAGTTCTTCACCTATTTGACACTGCACTTTGTCGTAAGTTGTCTCTGAGGTTGAAACTATGTTAAGAGTTTTTTAAGCATTTTAGTCACCGAATTTAAATATACATCTTACTCTTGCGTATATGAAATCGCCTGTACATTACCAAGCACCTACAATAATGAGTACAAGCAAAAAAGCTACTTTAAACAGTTTATTTCCACTCTTAATGATCAATATTTTATCAGTTATATGGTTGAATCTCCTCTTTAGTACCAATGTCATTTGCATGAAATGTTCTAAAAGGTTAAAAAGAACAAAATATATATATATATATATATACTTTCATAAACTAACTACGTCATCAATGGAAAAAGCGATATAGGGAGAGAAACGGTAAATGTGAAATTCAGTATATTTAACAAGTAATTCCTGAATATTTCAAGATAAATTATAAAAACATATAATTAAAGTTACTATAACGTTAAAGGTATTACATATACTATATTAAATAATATAATTATTAATTCAATTAATGTAAGATAATTTATACAAGTAATGTACGACACAATGTAATTACTAGGCAATAAGCCTAGTAATTACAGCCTAGTATTGTTGTCTGGTCGCCCTATCAGGTTGGTCATATCCAGCAGCTCCAAAGTGTCCAGGATCGCTTCTTGCGGGTGGTTGGAGTCAAATGTGGATTTGGAAAGCAGACCTGTGCCATTGGAGGATTTGGGAATTTCCTTGGGTTTGAACTCGCTTGTGAAGCGTAGACAACTTTTAGATGTGGTCTTTCTCCATAAACTAATTAACGGAGACGTGAATTGTCCAGAACTGCTCAGGCCGATCGACTTCCGAGTGCCTCATCAGACCAGGTCCCTTCACACTTTCTGCCGTCGTGTCTACTCAACCAATTATGTACATCACAGCACTAGCCCGAGACTTCACAGACTTGGAAACCTCGTCTCCTCCCAGCATGACTTTTTCAGTGATAGTGTTATGCACCTGAAAAAACATTTTCTTTCGTTGTAGACATTGACACCTGGCTCATAGTAATATGTGTATATATTTATTTCTTTCTATTTTTTCCTATACTCTTTTCTACATGCATACATTTGATTCTTTTTTTCCCCTTTTATTGTAATAAATTATTCCTATGTAGTATATGTGTAAGTGCAGATGGATGTATAATTGATTGTATAATTACTGTTACTATTTATTATTGTTGCTATGCTATTATTGTTATTTTCTATATAGTCTATTTTATATATTATTGTTATGTTGTAGCAATTTATTTTGGCATTGTTAATAATTTATAATGTAGATCATTTTCATTAGCTTATTGTTGGATATAAGAATATCTTATTGTTTTTTCCATGTACTAATGGTGTTACCGTAAAAAAATAAATAAGGATTTCGAATCAAGTGTTTTTTATTAATTTTTTTTAAGAAGGTTGTGAAGCAATATTAAACAATGGCTTGGTTTTAAAGTACATGAAATTATTGTAACGTGACTTATACTCAGAAATAAAACTATGGAACAAATTAAACTGTAGAGGTTTGTATTTTCTATAACAGAATTTAAGTTAATGACAGGGATAGATATAGGTTTAGTGGAAACCAGCTGGAGATTACTCTGGCACTCAGCTGTTATCTCAGTCTTAGGAATGGCCTTGGGAGAATTAGTCTCATTGTCCTCCAGATAGAAGTGGAGGTGATTAAGCTTTGTTCGTTAAGATAAATTGGAATTCTCTTGAACTGTAATTGAAATTTACCTTGCCACGTTAATCAATGTTTTAAACTTTCCTATTCTTCTTTGTAATATACCTCTTCATTAGTCACTGCATAACTCGAGCGGATTGGAGTGAATTCTAGCCTGGGGTGTTATTTGTGTAGCTAGTGATCACACTATATATTTCCTAAGCTAACCTCGACTTGCTGAATTGCCTAAATTTCTCGTATATCGACCTCGGCCGATAATTCGACAGTCAATACAGAGTATAATGTTCGAGTTATATAGGATCTCACCGAACAATAATCTTTTTCTTATATTTGAGGCTCTAATTATAACATTATTTGAAAGTTTTTAATCCTAATAACTGACCTCCAATAAAAAAAACACTTATATTTCAGCTAGGTCTTGAAAACTTTAGTTTTACGCTTTGGGTACCACAAATATAACTGTATAGAAGTATATGATGAATTAACAATTCATAAAGAATTTCTTGAAATTTTTACCCCAGTATTAAAAAAGAACTTGGGAAAAGAAATAAAAAATCAATCCCATACTGTAATATAAACTGTTTACTAAAACCAATTAAATCCTCAAAATGTATAATACATGTAAAGATTATTAAACCTTCAATGGAGTTTAGAACACAACTCTTTTCAAAGCATTAAATTTTAGCTTGTGGATCTTTGAAATAGTAAACTTAATAATATGAATGTTGTTATAAATTCCATAGTATTCGTTAAATATTTCAATATTAAAATTATTGTTTGAGGTGGTACAAATATTTATCATATCCCATAATTTATTATAAAAGCGTGTCGTGGTGTTCAAATAATTTTACTGTCGCGTAGAGTGCTACGTCTTTCTAAACGGCAAGCCCTGGTTCACTTTTCAAAGAGGTCAACAACAGTTTGCAAGTGGACTTGTACAAGTTTCCTTGAAGAATTTTTGCAAAATCGATATTTATGCCAATTACTTTGAAATAAGTCCATAACAATGTCGTTTTATAAATAATTCTAGTTATCATACTCAGGCCGGCAAGTTGCAAGTGAAAGTAGTTTCTTGAAGTTATTATATTTAGGATGACTTATACACTACTTGGCGGACTGCTTGTAAGCACAGAATCTGTCACCCATCCAAGCAGTAGCTATGCTTGATTCGATTATCTCACGATAAGCACTAAACCCGATACACCGATCTATTAGCAGTAGACATGTAATATTGTGTAAATGTGCAAAAATAGTAAAGTAAAAAAATTATGGTTGCCTTTAAAGTCGGTTTTACGGGCGAAGATTTTACGTGACAACGTCTTTTTCTCGGTAGAATATTTATTGATATGAATATTATTAAATTGCACAATAGGAACAAGGAATTGAATGAAAATAAGAATTGCACAAATTTTAACATTAGAAATATATTTTGTTTACTAAAACATTGTACATAATTTGAAATTAATTAAAATTTGTTATTGTAAATGGTAAAGTTGAATAAAACATTTACTAAAATTGGAATTTGAAATTCTTGCTAAACACAGTTAAATTCTAACTCCGCGCGTGGTGATTGGTAGGTTTAGTTCGTTTGTTTGGTCGCACTGTTATGACAGGTTAGAGGTTATAATTTGTTATTTGAAATGTTTGACTAGCAATACGCGCTGTTTCTTCTCAATCGACTGAATTACGATTGATTGCAGAGTGATTTAAACTAATAATTTACTTAACACTATCAACATTTGTTTAGTATGACATAACCTATAAACTCAGTTTCTCAACTTTTGTGTCAATCTAACAATTAATCAATCAATCATAGTTTACGATAATGAAATATCAGTGTACAATTATTTACCTTTATTGTTGTAGTTGTTGTAAATGACGAATCTAAGCACTCCACATTTTCACGAATAAACATAGTTATCTGCTTTATCCCGTGCGGCGGACCCACTGGACGGTCATCGTAACGTTACCGGGCGTTACACTTTTTCATGAGTGACTCCGAGCCGCAACCTAATTTAAGACGTTGTCACGTCAAAAAAATGCTAATGATGTAAGTACGAATACTGTAATGGAAAAATAACACAAATAATACATAAAACAGTATCAGCCTTAGAGCACGGCATTAATTTATATTCTATTTATTTTTAATTAGAGGATGACAGGAATGATATTTTTATTAACAAGTGTTGATGATTAAATTCCTCTCAGCTAAAGTAAGATAATCAGTTAAAGCTCTGTAAGTTTATAGAGGTGGTTTGTAAAGAAGCGCAATTTTCATGTGCTCTAAGCAACTTAAAGTTTCTTCCTTAATTAATCACAAATCCTTTTTATGTGCTTTTTAGGATAAACTAAGCCTAATACATATGATCTGTAGTGCCGAATTTATTACAATATGTTTACACTTTATGTTATTTGAACCTCTGCCAGTCCTTCATGTTACAAGTCCATCGATCTGTGTAGGCAGATCTACCAAGTTTAAGAAACACTAACGTATAAAGTAAATATTCCTTCGCAGAGAGATTACTGGTGATATTAAACTACAATGATATGTTTGCAGGTAACACTGTGACAAGTGGAAGTCAGTGTGAGAATTCCTAATACCTGCACCTTGTTCGGCTTTTTCTGTGAGTACACGCATTATATGGAAACATTCAGGCGGTGGATTATAAATTAAATTAATGTGTTAAAAGTTTACTAAGATTAGAATAGTTACTAATGTACTGATATACTGTAAAGCTCATTGTCACTTCCGATCTACCACAGACACATCAGATACAATCTTGTTGTTAACATTGATAGCTGTCACAGAGAATAATTCCTCTCGCAGCTATCATTATATTTGCAAATGAATTGTTAGATAAATGCATAGCTTTTAAACTTTAAAAATACTTACATAACGCACTCTATCTTACGTCTGTCTTCTCAGGTCTGAATAATCTCTAAACCATGCAGAATGCTTTTAAGTTTTAATTTCCAGTAAAGCAACAGCTTCTTTCTTTGCAATCATATGAAAGTTGAATTGTATATCTTTGAATATATATGTATACTATTCCTTGGAGATAAAACTGAAATTATCTTTTTAGGTACTTCAATTCACAAACAAAATTATTGGGCTAGATGAGTTCTTCATGACAAAAGTTTTGTCCAGTTTCCTTATTTCCAAAATGTTGTTTCTACCGTGAGCATCGCAATTTATTATTGACCACTTTAAGTGGTCAGTGTATGGTTGATAAGTGCAAACTAATGTTATCTCTTTTCTTTAGTTTAGCTGTATTCATTAATGATTCTATTTCAATAATTGTATTTTTAGAGATAATATGCCTATAGTTGACATAAAACATTTTTTTTTATAATTTCTGACTTGTGTGTCGTAATTCCCTGGTACAATCGGTTTATTCAAGCCTATATTGTAATTATAGGATAGGTTACCTATGCACCTATACTCTCCTAGTCATACGCCAGAAATTCGTTTATATTATACAGTTATTTTCACCCTAAACAGCGTTTCAAACGTGTTTGGAGTATCTAGAGCGTAGGTATTTTTTTAAATTCATTAGGCTGTCCGTCAATACAACGAACCTATGCCAATGAAAGCAAAGTATTCATAAACCATCTCTTGTGTTTCCCAGTTCTATAGATCTATGCCGCTGGTGTCGTAGACAAGTAACGCATCGTTGTTTCGAAAATGAGGATGCTAGTCAGAGTTAAAAGTTGTAACATCTTGAAAGTCGGCCTGCACTATTTACTTAATTTTAATTTTGATTTGGTTCGGATAGTTTTTTCTGCAGTTTGAACACTCTTATAATATTTACACAGGTTTCCCATAACACCAATCTGTAAGGGAGATGGGGGAAGATTAAGCCATAAGACGCCGTTATCTAGCTTGACTTGGGCAGTAATCTCTTAAACATTCACTATTTTATATTCAATATTAAAATTAGTTAGTTAGAACAAATTGTATTATTCTTAATCACCAGATTTCTTTATGAACGAGGATGAAAAAGTTTTCATGATAATATCTTCAACTATACAATGTCTATGTAGAGAGTGTTTTAGATACCTTCAATAATATAATCTTGTACAGAGGATGAGTCACAGTTGTAGTGTGTTGTCCTCATCTAAAGAGAGATATTTCTTGTGGAAATATAGCAACTTTTTCATTTACAAATCCTTTAAAGACTTTTTAATGGTTCATACTTCTACCATTAGGCCATTACTTTGGACCCTTCTTCTACATCCTTTTAATTACAGGTCATTGTAATATCTCGACCCTTTCTGTGTGATTAAACACAACTCTATTGTATAATGAAAGATTTCCTCCTGTACATATAAAAAGTGTGAGTGAGAGAGAGAGAGAGAGAGAGAGAGAGAGAGAGAGAGAGAGAGAGAGAGAGAGAGAGAGAGAGATCGAGTGTGTGTGTATGTGTGTGTGTGATATTTCACCAACTCGTTTTTGCAACTTGAATTAGTTCCCAACGGGTTACAGACAATATTTTTAATTACTAGTTTTCCACCATTAATATCAAATTCTAAAACCATTGTGTTGGGTGTGTATTGGTTAGTTCCAAGTGGAAAATTGGGGAATATATCTCTTAGGAAATAAACATTTCATCAGGATGGAGATCTGAAAAAAAGGGCTCCAACAGAAAATCCTATCTGTAATATTTTACATATATATGATACATATATATATATATATATATATATATATATATATATATTGTAATATACCACTATGATTAAAGCGTAACATCAAAAAGATTACAATCAGATGATGCAGAACGCCATAGGAGCTAATTGTAAATGAAAGCTTTGATCTCAGAGATGAAAGATTTAGATCGTTAAAGGTGTTTGAACTCTGATTGCTAATAGTTTGAATGCAATCTTTGTATCTAATCAAGCTGATAATCTCCGCTTTGACTATTTCACGTATCTGACGCATTTTTTTACATACCTTTTACATGAATAAAGTATAAAACTGCTAAAATAGTATACATTTCATTTCAAATTGCGTTCTAAAGGAACAAAGCTATAATCGAGTTGTACTTCATTTCCTTTTTAAGAATTTATTATTTTTAATATTATACATGTGACTACCACCACGTATATTAGTGAAACTTTTACACACATTCAATACTTGATGTTATAAATGCGTTGTGTCATAATATCTTGAATGTTGTATTCCCTAACCAAAATACACAACCCTACACAAACTGTCTGGGAAACTTACTTTAGTCAAAAAATCAACGTTCACCCCTTGCTATCTTCTTCTCGTGAAAATTTCTGCCAGTGCTCCATTAGCGTTTTCATTATTACACGTAGGTTGTGAAGAATGATGTTTTAATACTTGATACTTAATCTCACAAAATGTAATGGGGATATAAACTTTAGCATGTTTATTGCTGAGATATAAGGACAAGACACAGACATATTTTAACTATTAACTATTATTTATTATGTATACACATTTATATTACTCTAGAATTATCTAGAATGTTGTATTTCCCTAACCAAAATACACGAAACTACACAAACTGTCTGGGAAACTTACTTTAGTCAAAAAATCTACGTTACCCCCTTGCTATTATCTTCTTGTTAAAGTTTTTGCCAGTGCTCTATTAGCGTTTTCATTATTACACGTAGGTTGTGAAGAATGGTGTTTTTAATACTTGATACTCAATCTCACAAAATGTAATGGGGAGATAAACTTTAGCATGTTTATTGCTGAGATATAAGGACAAGACACAGACATATTTTAACTATTAACTATTATTTATTATGTATACACATTTATATTACTCTAGAATTATCTAGAATGTTGTATTTCCCTAACCAAAATACACAACACGACACAAATTGTGTGGGAAACTTACTTTAGTCAAAAAATCTACGTTACCCCCTTGCTATTATCTTCTTGTTAAAGTTTCTGCCAGTGCTCTATTAGCGTTTTTCATTATTACACGTAGGTTGTGAAGAATGGTGTTTTAATACTTGATACTCAATCTCACAAAATGTAATGGGGAGATAAACTTTAGCATGTTTATTGCTGAGATATAAGGACAAGACACAGACATATTTTAACTATTAACTATTATTTATTATGTATACACATTTATATTACTCTAGAATTATCTAGAATGTTGTATTTCCCTAACCAAAATACACAACACGACACAAATTGTGTGGGAAACTTACTTTAGTCAAAAAATCAACGTTACCTCCTCCTTGGTATTATCTTCTTTTTAAAGTTTCTGTCAGTGCTCTATTAGCGTTTTCATTATTACTCGTAATAAAACTATACATAACTTACACAAGTCTAAAAGTCTAATCAAGGCAAACGTCATGTAATTTGATAAACAGGTGTAAAATCTGTTGTTAAATAAAAATAATCTACTTACGTCTATAGTAATTAACTTATGTTCTAAGATATTTTAAAAGTAGCGTTTTCATTGATGCCCGTTCTAAAAAGAACATATAAATTCGTAGTGTGAAAGTTCTTCTTTGTAAAAGCATAAACTAATTCCGGGGTGTTTCTGGTACTGGAAGGCTTCTTTCTAGCTTAAAAACATGTATGTCACATTGCACCTTTTTAGGATGGCAGAAAATACAAAAATAATGGAAATAAATATAGATAATCTGGTGGTTGCAAGCATTTACAGCGTATAAGTTGTTTGTCTTAACAAAAAATTTGTTTTGTCCGTTGGTAACTTTAGATTCTCCTATTTCAAATTTCAATTTTGCGTAGTATCCGAAAATTTCGAATAGAAAATATGTATTATTCTTCTAGCCGTTGCACCCCAATATCAACAATAATAGGTGCGTAATCTTCAAAAAATTACTTTAATTTTCCCTCTACGTTATGAGGAACTAGAATTTTGTTAAATTTTATTTCCAAATTTAAAAGTAATCAATATTAGAATAGTGAGATATATACACCCCTAATAAGATATTGATTATAAGATGAAAAAAACTAAAATATTGTAACATAACCTATTTTAACACTGTTTTTTTTTTTTTAAGAAAAAACACAAGTAGGAAAACTTACGCTAAAAACACGATACTGTCCATCCTGTTACAGGAACTATTAAAAAGATTTCTTCTGCCTAACTTCATTCAAAATTATGTTCTTATTGGCAAAAGCTTTATATTACATTTAGCCAATTGTATTTTTCATTAACTTTCTTCAAATATATAGTTGCAAGTAATGCATTTTAACTAATACATATCTTTCAGAGATAACACAGGACTACCTGATATTAACACAACTTAAAATTTTCTGATAAATATGATGACCAGGAGAGTCAACATTTTATAAGAACCACGCTGCTTCAGTACATTGTGACGCACTTCACCTGTTTATTGTCCGTGAAGAGGTTTACAATTGTTTGAGTACAACCATAATGTAAATTCTTCCTACTTTTGGTTTATCAGTTCAACATATAGTATCCGACTCTTAAACATGAATCGGTTCATGTAGTGCTCGTATTTAAATAAGATGTAATTAACCGCGGTGGTTTTTTCAACAATTATCCGAAAACTACTCGTATGAATTGTCTTTACAATTTAGAACTAAACATAATATAAGCCAGCAAAATTATATGTGAACAACTTTATAAAAGTAAGTTAGAGCCTTCTTTACTTACTTGATAACTTTCTTTGGAATATAATTTAGTAAAATACTTATCAATTTTGATCTTTAAGTTTTTCAATTAAATGGTTCAAAACCATAAGGAATAAAACCAGATAGATTTTCAATATCTAATTGAGCAATATATAACACATAAGTTTGTCATTGTGTTGCTTGCATGCCTTACAAAATACAGGCTGTTTACAAAATTTATAAAACTTTTTAGTTGTGTGGAACTAGAATAGACCAGTTAACGATTTAGACTAGAAGCAATTTCAATAAATAAATGAAAGTGTACAGAAAATAAAACTTTACCAAAGTGCTTGTTTCTGAAATCACTCATTACAGTGACAGTATTCAAAACCCTACAAATTAGTTCTCTGTTGCAATAAAAATGATAAAACAACAACTTTTACTGATGAAACATAAATTCATTATAGCTTCTTTTCTTACAAATTTCCTGTGGGTAAAGGCTTGAGGCACAAGAGTCAGAAGTTTAATGAGAAATATGTTACCTTGGGGCATTGTTTTAATTGTAAATAATAATTTAAAGGTACAACTTCTCACCAAACAGTTAAAATAAAAACTAAAGAATGTAGAAATGTCATTACTTTTTATTTACATGCAGTAAATGTTTTTTGGAACAACCCCACACTGAAATATTCACACACAGAACACAGAACAATAACGCTAGCCCTCTCTTTCAACACAGTCAGGATGGGGGACTTTTAACATTTTATACTACCAGATACTACCAGAAACGTCTCGGTTTTGGTTATACACTAGTTGAAATTTCTTCTAGATCCACATTTTGGCAATTCGTTAACCATACTTAAGTGATCCATAGCCACAACACGCGCTAGTTAGTGAGAGGGGGGGGGGGGTTCTGAGTCTAGCAGTACAGTGCAAATGACCTCTAAACAAACAACGGTACACAAATCACTGGTGTTGGTAAGCTTTACTGCTGCTCTATATAGAGTAAATTTTAGTAATATAATATCAATGCCCTAAGGCGTATGCCCCAGTGGGTCTAGTAATAAAAAAATACTTTATGAGATGTGTTACTAACGTAACTCTTGATTTTATTTTATTAAAAAATGTTCTAATTTTTCTTACAGCATCAAAAAAACTGTATAACGCTGTGAAGAACCCTGGGCAGAAATACCAACATTAAAAAAAAAACTATAGACTTATTAATGTAGAATGTGTGAGAAAACGCGGTGTTTAATTTTAGATGCAATTAGCATAAATAATTCGGATATGAATGTTTTTCGCTCATTAATGCGATAAAAAATAACGTATTGGAGGGGGGATTTTCGGTTTGTCTACTTATCACCACCTGTCTATTATAGGACCATCACAGAAAACTTTGTACATATGAGCTATACCACAGGCTGCTTGTTTACTAAATGACATATAACACATATTTGCTATTTTGCATACTCCAGCCGAGTATTTAGTTTAAATAAAGTGTTTTATATTTGTTAAGGTACATTCATAACGGAACTTGGTTTTAATATCCTTTTTAGATGCAATAATCAATCATTTTTTTCAATAGATCTATTCCTGGATAATTTCATTGGTGTCAGCCCTCGCACAATTGACAATAAAAATAGTTCTTAAAAAAATTTAACCAGGCAATACTAGAAACCTTTCCTTATTTGTATGTATAAAGCATTAAAATTTTATTCAATACCTATATGAATATAATACTAAACACCAGAATAAATCATTTAATGACATTACTCATAAGAGTTGTAATCCACTGGAACCGAGCCATTGATACAATTTTAATGAATTCATTGAACAAGAATGATGAATTGGTCAGTCTATATAATACAAAACAGTGTGGTCCTTTGTAAATTTAGTTTCGTCAGTGGAATTAATGAAGTGAAATAGATTCCTTGAACAAAACCCTTTCACACATTTCATAGTAAATGTGTTACCGTAACTAATGGGTACTTTTACGATATGTCAAATTGAACTTTAATTTAAATTAACAGAGGTGGCTGTGTAATATAGCTTACATAGTCTAAATAATAATGAACCATTTAGATCTTTATAATAGGCTTTGATATTTGATACCATAAAATAGGGTGGAGTGAAAAAAATCAATAATGTTTTTTCGGAAACGGGTACCTTTCAATGACTGTGTATGAGGCCCAATAACAATTCTGTAAATTATTCAATTTTTATCATGCCATCTTCAGTCTGCGCATTTGGTATAAAATTTGAAAATTTTTTAAATATTTTTTATTTAGGATAAGATACGAAAAAATCGCAGGTGGGTGGTTGTCAAATGGTTGAAATTTGTCTAAAATACTCACGTAATTTTTTCATACATTTTTTGAAAGGTTGTCAGTCTGCGCATTAGGTATTAAATTTGTAGAAATTCCCGAAAACGTTCATTTTTCGATGTTTTTTCTAACAATTATTAATTGCCTTCAATGTCATAAAATTATTTTCTCGTTTCTTTCGTAATCATTTTTATATTGTGCAACTCTTCGCTAGCTCTTATGGAACTACCCAGGACTCACCACGAGGAGGTGGTTGCACTTCGAGTCCCACCCGTGCCCTCCCTTCCAACCAACCATGAGGACACGTCTTTACATTCACAACATCAGTCTTTAACAGTTAAATTGTTTCTTTGTGTTAAAGATTGGCCTGATATTCCTATCAAACATTCTTGTCTTTATTAGGCTTTCTCTTTTCTTGTTATCATAGACCAATTTAGAAGCGGCAGTGACCTCTTTTACGGCTCTTTCAACCGCTTGAGTATGTGATGGAAGCTCAAAAAGAGTGCATTCGGAAATCATATTTACATTCTCGGTTTCCAGTAACCTTTGTAAATCCTGATTCGTCAGATGGCGTGTAAGAGGTTGTTCTGTAACTTCTAGATCACTCCAAACAATCATGTCGATATATTCAGATGCTCCAAAAATTATTTTTGGAATCTCAAATCTCCTTATTTGCTTATTAGCTAGTTGTCTAGATCGAGCGTTGATTTTACGTCTTAAAGCTAGTTTCTTTATATGCTCTCTTTCATCAGTTAACATGGATAAGAGCATGTTTTCAGGGTGAGCAAAGTACACATTGTCTTGAATGCATTTGAATACAATCGTTTTATTTTCTTCAGAGAGATAAGAACAATTATCTACGGTATGCCACAAGTTTTTAGCTCCATTGATAACTTTTAGATTGCACTTGATCTGGAACCAGCTAGGAGCATACACTTTTACGATGAAAGTTGCGAGCTCAATTAAAGTTTGACTAGGATTAGTCGTAGCAACATATAACCTTAATATCCTGTTTGCTGTAGTTAACCATCTCGCGTGGGAAAGCTTTCCTGTACTTTTGTTTTCTAGTTCTTGGGATATTTCCCCACTATAAACTGCCTGGCATATATCGTAAAGATATTGTTGTTCGGTACTTAAATTGTTTTCACCTCCACGATCGACTTTATCAGCTACAAACTCGAAGGGTTCAAACTGAACTGATTTAAAAGAATGGCAAGTTGGTAGGCTTTGCCCAACAGGTCCAACAAATCCTTTCGGTCCACTAGTTGGACCATCTAGCTTGTCCATTAAATGCCGTAACGTAAGTTCATTTGAATGCAATTGGCAAATAACCCACTGCAGTGGTCTACCAAGTTTTTCTTCAAGGATTCGAATTACACCGTTGTATTTTCCTGTGTTTGTATTGCATCCATCACAACCAATGCAAACTATTTCGGACATTGTTAGATTGTTGTCAGGAAAGTACTCGAAGATAGAGTTTGCAATGTCTATGGCTTTCCCTGATGAAGGCACTGTAAATCCAATCAACCGCGATCGAGGCTCCTCTATAAGAGAAATGTGATCCTCTTTAACAGTTGTTCTGTGCATTTTGCTATCTTCTGTTTGGTGTATATGAAGAGTCTCATCGATTCTTCCGTCAAAATACAGGGCTTGTATGTTAAAGGAATCAATGCATAGCTCTTTCTTGACAACATCATGACGTGCTTTGATTCTCTCGCGTCTCACTTTACTCCTATCAATAACGACCTCTTTTGTAACATTGTCCAAAGAATTAGTAGACTGAACGTCGTGTAAAAGAGCAGATGCCAGTGCTGCTGCTGCTCGATCAGGTACGCCATACCTATCACATACACAAGAAAACGATGGTATTTTCAGCCTTGTTTGGTTATTTACAGTTGTAAATGAGGAATGAGTTTTTTAATATGAGGTTGCGAAGATATTCACAGTATACAATTAATTACAAAAGAAATAAGAAAAGTAATTGTTAAACGAAAAAACGCAAAAATCTGATATTTCGGGGATTGTTAATGCCTAATGCGCAGACTAACACCCTATCCAGAAACCTTTGAAAAAAATTACGTGGATATTTTACCCTCTTTGGAATTAATTGGCAACTACCCAACTACAATTTTTTTATTTTTATACAAAATAAAAAAATATTTAAAAATAAAAAAAAAATTGGAAAAAAATTGAAAACTTTATACCAAATGCGCAGACTGAAGATGATATGATAAACATTAAATATTTCACAGAATTGCTATTTGGCCTCATACACAATCATTGAAAGTTACCCGTTTCCGAAAAAAAATTATTGATTTTTTTCACTCCACCCTAATATACATGCTATTAGAAAAGGTAAACATATTTCATTTAGCTGCAATACATGATGTAGGGAAAAGTGATGTACATTCTACAAGGAATTTTAGCAGGTGTGAAGGACAGTGATATATGACCGAGAAAATTAATTCGTTACCACCACACCGGGAGTGTTGAAGCCTGTATGGTAGGGTAGAGCCAAAGTCATATGTTAAATATAATGCATGTTAAATGGAAGTACTTAGTGACTAGTTATTTATTCACTAACTAATTGTACTTATTCAAATGTATATGTCTAAATTGTTATTAGTAACTGAAGTTGAATGAAAGTTATTTTGCCATCTATTCTCACTTACCTTTAAAACCAGTGTAAATCTTAGGATTTTGAACAATTAAAAACTACGGTTTTGTAGAAAAAAAGGAAAATTCTGGTTTATAATTCACTGTTTACTTACAAAAAGTTAAAATAATATTTTGAGTTAATGAAAATATTAAGTACTTAATTTATGCCTTCTTGAATCTAACATTTAGAGTAAATATGATCATTATTATTAATAATTTTCAGTTAACTACAAATCCTCTATCTCTCTTTGAAAATTATTAAACTCGTTACATAGTGGCATTTACGGTTCATCTATTTTGAATTTACTGCAATACAAACGCGAAGACCAAATACTTAGATAATTGTAATAATTCTAATTTTACGTTCATTTATACTACTACATGTAAATACTCGTAACTAGTGGTGATTTGAGTCTGTTTATGTATTACCTACAAAAGTATTAGTATTAATATAACAAGAAGAACATTTGCTTCTTGCAAATACACAATCACGCTTTGCCCTCATAGAATGCCCAATAAAGTGTCAGGTAAAGTTTTCTATATTTTATAAAACCAAATGGGAAGGCTATACATTTTTGTATCATCATAGATCAATGTTTCGTGGAATTAGCTGTTAAGTATTTTACTCAGATTTGAATCGGAGTAACCACTTCTTAACATTTATTAAATATTGAAGGAGTTACGTATACTGTCCAGATGAAAGGCCAATCAAAATAAATTTTTTCGTCTTACAACTTATATTAAGAAAAGTTGTAATAAAATTGTAATATACTAATAACAAACGACTACTTTTATTATTTTGTTTTAAAAAAGGTAAAACTTTGCTCATGATTTTGCTGGACCGCAAAGTATATTTACATACTTATACTTAAGATAATTATGTATTATCATCTTACAAAATAATAGTATAAATGTAAAAGGATAGCATTATTTGAGACATTTACCATCGTTATAGGTTATAAAAGGTTTAACACAAAGTTTTTAGGATTGGAATCTATCCCCTTTGTCAGGTGGAAGAGGGATTAATACTCTTTACTTCTTTCTGTTATTTATTTTTTGATGTATTAATACCTCCCCTGCATGATGATAAGTATGGATTCCAATCATCGAAACTTGCGTTAAATATTTATAATCTATAATGATGGCAAATTTTCAAAATCCTGTTATCTTTTAAAAACCTTGCATCGTCAATAACAAACTTAAAATAAATTTGCTTCACTTTACATATTTATAACCGCACATAATATACAAGGCTTGTTAACTACATAGTAACTTTGATGGTTCTAGTGTTATCTTCTTTATAACAATAAAATATAACCTTTAATCACATTAGCTATAAACAAGAAGTTTTTATTCAAGTAGAAAAAGGTGAAAATCACTATGCAAATCATAGTCCTTTCACTCCCGAATGCTTGTTTTTATGTAGAATTTAACGGGTGTGTAACAACATTATTATGTTGAAAGTTAGCAACTATGGATAATCGGAAATAGAGATTGCAATCGGATATTATATTATCCAATCTCTCACCAGCAAACACATGTTGTTGGAAGTAGGTTATCAATTAGTATTTTTAGTAATAATTCTTTATTTACCAAGTTGACCGCTTATAACAATATCAATTCAGACAATTGAAAATAGCTTTTCTTAAACTATTTTATACAATTTCACAAATCATCGGTTACCCTAGGGTTATTCTGTTTGGGGTTGCCTTCATAATATTATTTGCTAAATAGAAAAATGATGCCAACTGTCAATTACATGTACATACAAAAATTAATATTAAATTAAATATATGACAAACACGGCTAATGGATATTTAACTGTAATATGCAATTCGGTCCTACACAAAGTATTGATACACAACGAAAAACCTACAAAAGGTATCGATTCACATTGAGATTTTCATATATCGCATTAACACACTGAATTAAATAGTGAATAATGTAATTGCCTACGATTAAAAATAAAGATAATTAATTTCTCCACACAACTTGATTAACCGTAAGCTTAATGATTTATTAATATAGCTGTTGTAAATATAATTTTTTTCACAATGTTTAACATGTATTACTAGTTACGTAGTAATATTATAATTCACTAAGCTCTAATTAATGAAAATTATTAGTAAAAAAACTGACATCACAGAACGATATATCGATATGGCTTTAGAAACATTGGTTGAATTGAATTGTTCCAATTAAATGTAAGAGATACACTTCGTATTACACCACAACCCTCTATCGGAGTTTGCTTTACAGACAGAAACCGTAATTCCAATTGAGGGCTAAACTGTAGGGGAAGCTGCAACAGGAATTGATTGTTCGGGATCCTTCAGTAATATTTAGCATTTATAAGTGAATTCAAACATTTTTACCGAAATATTCGAATAGTTATAGTTAACACAGCATTCAGTGATGGGCTGGGAATTTTGTACAACTCAGGCTTTTCTGATACATTCTGATATTACTACAAAAGGGCTTACATTTTTTACGAAAGAACTATTGCGATTTCATCTATCTTTCTATTACGCGTATACCACACCATTAAAAACAGGCTTCGCTGAGGCTGTAGGTAAAATTTCAAATTTATATCTTCTTAATTACCCTTGCAACAATTTTCTTTATTTTTTTTTACTTCAAACCTGAGTAAAGGACCTTTTTCTTCTCTCAAAATTATTAACAGGTAGGCTGTTCATTCTATCTCAATCCCATGGATTGACCTTATTCCCACCAATATCTTATCCCCAAGCGAGCGCCTCCTTTCTCTTATAAACCAGATCTCCTTAGAGGCTATTATAGAGGTGAGAAAATTAGGAATAAATAAAAAATTATAAAAACATATAGTTCAGGTATTATTGGAAATTAATAGCTATCTCAAGAAACTCCCTCATCCGCATCTCGTGATTACAATGTTCCTGTCAGAGCTTCTTTCTTCCCGCACACGAACCAATATTTATTTCTGGTTACTGGGATGGTTCCAATGCTGAATAAAAACCCTATAGTAGAACTGTCACCACGAAATTCGAGTTCAGAGCCAAATATCCACAGCAACCGCTGTCATCCTTGGCTCCCTAAGACGTCTTAGAGTTTTTTATGCAGTGTTGAGCATACAGCAAATCCTATGTGTCTATAGTGATCGGATATTTTCTTTTAACTTCCTGATGATTTTTAATTACATTTGTGAAACAAATCAACAGGAACTACAGTCTTAAAATATAGTATTTAGTGTTAAAATAACATAACAATTTGTTACCTATAACACTATTCATTTATAACACTTACATATTATTAAAACAATCGGAATGAATAACCACGAGTGACGTGTGTCTGTGGTTCGATCAGGTGCTGGGATTGGACGCAATGTACCATTAAACTCACATCAAATGCATACACCAAGTTTGCAGAACATGCATCAGTAATAGCGTACATATCTCGCCACTGTGCTGCAGCTTATCAGTGCATGCATCATTACACCTCGCAGCTCCCGTATTTAACCACGTGTCAGTACCACACCACCCTCCCTCTCACTGAACTACTGTGTAATGACGCAGTGATTAAAATAATTAACTTGATAAAATAAATAATGTTTAATTATGTAATTGCCAAACCGTAATTATTTTCGGTTACTTTGAAGCACGCTATTACAGTCTTAACGATAAAATATAGAAAAGGAGACATTATGAAAATATCTAAGTCAATACGACGCACATTAAAACGTAACAATAACCTAGTTTTTTAAATATATTTTTAGATTTAATATTTCTAAATTAATGAGTCGTGTAATGATGGGTGAACATTTTTTCTCCTGTTTTTTCTTTTCTATATATTTTAGAGTTCACGAAAAACGGAGCATCACAATGTTAAGTTAATATTTCAATGACATTCGTTAAATTTTTTGAGCTAAGCCCAACATTTACTTGTTTAACGTTAGCCTAGTGTTGACACAAAATGTTCCATACCTCTATCATTAAGACTTTATAAGCATTTCGGCATCTTTTATACTGACATATCTGTTCAGTTTAATTAAAGAGAAATTTTTGGGTGTGCCGAGCGGTCTAAGACGTTGGACTTTAGGTCTGAGTTATAGATAACGCAGGTTCAAATCCTGTTTGTGACCATTGCACTTTTTATCAGTACCATTGATCTTGTACTGTATCGACTCTCCCAACGTCAGGATCAACTATCCAACGTCAATACAGTTATAGATTAGCCGCTTTATCAAATATTGACGCGGTATAACGTTTGGAGTTCCATAACTCCAACCAATTTCCTCGTTATATCGTTTTAAAAATAACAAGAATGAACGCACTAACTTTGGCCAAACCTACGAGTTAATTTAAGATTGATAATTGTTGACAACTGAAACCCATGCAAGATATGATATTCGTAGTGAACGAAAGCCGGATTTTGAATAATTTTGTTAGGAATTGTCACGGACTTTACTCAGACAAATAGGCCAATCTGACACAAACGGGCGAAACTCTTACTTTAATAAAACAAATCAAGAGGCGGAATTAGAAAGGCCTGAGCCGGAACTCTGGCAATATATCCGATATAACATCACGTGACCGTGTACGTCTGTTCTGGTAGTTCGTGTCACATGTGGTGCAGGGAACTGTAGTGAACCAGTGAGGGAAAATATTGTGACTTTATTTGGGAATTGGCAGTCTGCAATATGTATCGTCATAGTTGTAAAATACAAATTAGTAAGTCTAAGATAACGTTACTATTTTTTTTATCAGCACTAAATTAAAATGTTGCTACTATGCATTGTACCACTATTTCTACTTTCCTTGAGTTTATTAATATGTTAACGTTAATATCACGTACAGGGAGGATAGCTTTTTGAACGATTCTGTGGTTGCGGGAACAAATGTACAGTTTATCACATTGTACATTATTGTCTCTTACGAATGGAGATTAAAGCTTGAACGATTCTGTGGTTCCTAGGTCAAATTTTGTCTTATACAAGTAAGGGTTGATGTTTGAACGATCCTGTTATTGCGGGGCCGAATGGTATACAAATAATCAAAGTGTACGTCATTGTCTCACAAAAGTCGGGATTGATGCTTGAACGATCTTGTTATTGCGGGGCCAAATGTTATACAATTAATCACAGCGTACATGCTTGTCGTAGACGTGGTTCAAAATATATTTACTGATCGAGGGTTACATAACCAATGCAAAGTGGTTACTCAGGGGTGAAGTAGCTCTGTTAGAGGAGATGTTTTCAAATTGTAAACTTTTGAAGATTTAGATTTGAAGAATAACAACCAGTTTAAAGAAGCGTTTATTGTTTGGGTTAACAAGATAACAGGGCAATATATTGAATCGATTGAAAGGTATGGTGTATTTGAGAAATTGTATTGAAAAAACATTACATTTTAATTTTAACGGGATGTTTGGTATAAGTTAGAACACATTTCAACTAATTGAATTAAGCTTCAATACCATGCAAATAGTTGAGTTTCATTTCTAAAATTGAAAGGCTTTTATTTTAATTTGCAAATACATAAAAGTCTAAATAAATACGTCAAAATATTTATATTTATATTCATAAATTATTTTTCAATATTTGCTATGTCCATCGTGAAATTTAGCTAACAAACGTTTTGCTGATAAAACAAACAACAAATCATGTAGCATACAAAATACTGTCCTACTTCTGCTTGCATAAATTTAAATATCACCAAATAGTATGAATTAATATTCATAACCAAGTTTATGTATCTGAAACTAGTTTGTGACATAGTATGTGCATCATAACTGTAAAGTTCAATGCATTATAATCTAGTAACTAAACTAAACTATAGCAGTTTAACAGTGTTTTGTTGGGTAGTTTACTATTAATTGAGCAGAAATAATCAAAGTGATTATAGAAATGTCATATTACGTAACTGTATATTTCATAGACAGAAGAATAAACGTTTAAATGTGAAGGGGTTGAGCCGAGAATAATGCGTTTAAACAATTTAATGAGTCTCTGGATATCAATTTCACGTAAGCCCACACTAAATATTAGCGTCACAGTGATACGATATGAAATGTGTCACTTGAATCTCTTAGGGAGAACCAAATGTGCAATAACAGTCGTAAACTTCACTTATCTCATAGTTCTACTTTTAATTTCGGACTTTTCTACCCACATTGACATGCACTAATAATATATAGCCTATAGTATGGAACATCTATAGAAATATTTACGACATGAAATTCAAAGGAGAAAGAAACTTCATTCTAGATAAAAGAAGCTATTTTAAAAGGCTGATTACCATATATTAACCATATTAATTACCCAATAAAATGAGGTATAATTGATAGAAATATTTAATATAAATTAATTACCCAATAAAATGAGGTATAATTGATAGAAATATTTAATATAAATATTTATACATATGTACATAGGTTGCAAGGTTCAGCTTACAATTTGATTTGTCCATTAAGGAAAGTTATATATATATATATATATAAGGTAATGAAGCTTTTTACAGTGGGAGATAACTGAAGCAATACAAACCACATCTGGAATCCTCTCCTTATATCAATTACTGTTTACCCCTCCTCCTCCCATCACCGTTTGGTTAAATGTAATTTTCTCTACTTAGGCATGTTATATGTAACTACTGGTGACCCCTTCTCGCTTCCTATGGCAACGGTGGGATCGCTTGATTCCTTTATTTAGGGTCAAGCTTCGCCTACAAGATAGCTGTGTACCCAATATTGATGTTTTATTTGGGACCACACTATCCCACAATGTCTATTTGATCGTTTTGGACACTTACGAAGATGAATTCTGTTCAACTGTTACATACTATATGTACATCTTCATTAAAAATTTTAGTGTAGGCCTATTATCCAATTTTACTCACTTAACCTACATATTTGAATCATAATTTACAAAAACAAATTTCATTCAAATTACCGAGACTAGTCAAGTAGACAACCAATGACTGATACGTCACAATTACATTTTCACTGTACTACAGTCATTAATATTGTGCCCGTACCATAGTTCTGAGACCAGTCAAGTAGGCAACCAGTGACTGATAAATCACAGTTACTCTGTCACAGGAATAGACTGCAGCAATTAATACCTTAACCACAACAAAGTGCTTCTAGCAGAAAATGTCATCAGTTTGAATTTTAAGTTGCTGTATCCACATCAGTGTAAATAAGGAAGTAAATTACTGTCTTATGCCTTTATTTTAAACCAAAGATACGTCTTAAAGTAAAATGATAACAACGAGGAATAAACATATTTTTAACAATATACATACGAAACATTAAAATTTTATTATTACTTAAACAACTATAAATATTAACATAAAGTTATAAGCCTGTTTTAGCTTTAATTAATTATTTAAATAATATTTGAAAAATAATAAATCAAAATGTTTCAATCTGCATCTGTAGTATACTCCAAATGCCATAAACAAAACGTATTTTATATTCTTTCTTAAAATATCTTACCCCATGATACATGTACATTTTTGTACATTAAATTGGGTTTCTTATCAATTTTTAAATAATAACAAACTACAATACGAGTCATCATAAAATTATATTGTATGTATTAGGATAGTTAGGCTAGGTATCTTAATATTTTACGTGATTGAATTCCTTATATGTGTATTGTTGATTTCTCATAAATGTAATAATACCACATTAAAAATATTCACTAACGCCCAGCCAAATCTCAAGGAATTTCATATACCATCACCAAACTCATTATTTCTCATATATAAATACATTTTCTTGAATTATTAAAAAAATATTTAAAATGTTTAAAGCTAGTTAAATTTCGAGATACAGAGTGTACGGATATACAGACAGGCAAAATGTCTTTTTCCGGCTCGAGTGATGGGCTTCACTGAATCTCAGCCTATAACATGAGAATGCTATGAGGCCATGCTGCATGGAGACATTACCACCTGATACTGGAATGGACAATATTCACACGTCTACCTAGGGCAGGAAAAATGATTGTGCCAGACCAAGAAAATGAAATGGTCTTCAAGCATTGACCACTTTTAAAAGGCAACTATTGCACGTTAAAAACATTTAATTAAATTATTTACAGAAAGTGCCAAAGTATGGTAAATTATATTTTGCATTATGATGATATTCCCATATAGCGTATGGATAATTATTCTGAAAAATACAGGTCGTGTATTATACTTTACAAAGGTGAATCTTCAAAAAATTTAGGAAAGTGAAACGTACTTTACATTAACAGTGAGTCAGAGCTCGAAGTGAAATATTACCCAAACCACTGAGAGGCGGTGTGCGACCTTTGACACCTCATATTTGTCACCAGCTGTTCGTAAATATTATATCACGACTAGGTCTGCTCTTGTAATACCTGAAACTGTCTCGCGTGGTTAATTTTCCGCTGTATCTACTATCTATGTTTGTATTTGTAAATTGGCTGCTGCCGTTGGAAAATAAAATAATAATAAATAATAATAATAATTATAAATTGCATATGCAGCAAGTGTTGAACTTTGGATTACAGGAGAATATTATTAGATGGAGCGTTGATTAAAATTGTTTATTTGTGTCAAAATTTGTCTCAAAACATTATTAAAACATTTATACATATGGATTTACATTTTATTATAGATAATGAGGTAACGTGTCTACAAAACAACGTTGATTACTTACAGTCGTATAAATATTTATAATTTTTTTTAGTAGAAGACATGAATAACGAAGCATGTAATACGTTTTTGACCGTTTCGCCAACAAGATTTATAGTACCTACTTAAATGTCATGACAAACTTAAGTTTCTGAACAGACAGATTGAGTTAGGTCAAATGTATGTAGATTGAATTTATTTGAATCGTAAATTCCTATTTTATGAATTTTGTATCAACATTCCAGCAGATTCGTGTATAAATTTGTAAATGGGAATAACTTAATTTTGTAACAATAAGGATGGACAAATAAGTTCTCGGTCTGCCCGAGGCTCGTACACGGATCTCTCACTTTGACGGCGATAACGGTGCAATGAGCAGTTTCTAGATAGAGATGCACTTTCAGTATAAAATGTACTACACCAATAATTGTATTCTTATAACTAGAGTGTAAATAATGATAATATTAACATATGATGTAAGTGCCTATAAAATCTAACAACTTCTCAAGCATATTTCAAAATGCGGCTACGTATAATAAAACCGACTGTGGTTATTGCTTAAACTCTCACTTTGTTGTTTCCTAAAACCTTCTTCCTAACAAGTTTGTGTTAAAATTGTCCTGAAAAAATAAATGCACGTAGAATAATTTTTGTTTAGTTTTTTGTAGTTCATTATTATATACATATATATATATATATATATATATATCCAATGAGTATGTAATATATATATTACATACTCATTGGATCAAGGATATTACTCCAGAACCTAACATAATGAAGTCAAAACATTTATTGAAGTGAGTTTCTAAACAAGTTAGCTTTAGAATCAAACTTATGTAACAAAAATAAACTTTCTTTTAGGCTATATGCTACTACATAATTATGAAAATGTAGATCCTCTTTTTTACCACAATATATAATTGAAGCCTTCCAGTTCAAATGGAGCTATGTGCCATTTTAAGAACTTTTGGAAAACAACAAAAAACTGTTTTATTCGTATAATAATTATTTTTCTTAATTGAAATTAAGTAAACATGTTTTCTATAAATATATGAACTCTTCTATGCCTTTAAAAATCTTTTATATGTAATGAAAATATTTTAAAAAAAATTTTAATTGACATTTTTGGAAAAGAGCTATGTGCCTTATGCATAGGCGTTCTAAAAGAGCTAAGTCCAGGTATTAAAAAAAAAACAAGATATTATGTTCGTAAAACATGTTTAATGAAAAAGGTACAATTAATTATAAAAACATACAGGGTAAAAATGAAATATTGTTAACATTATATTGAAATGTCATTGTAATCAGTTAGTTTATACAAATTTTTTCAAAAAATTTTCTGTTTTCTTCTTTTATATAAGGTAACACTTTCCTCAAGTCTTCTTTTTTGGCGATTGATAAATCTATAGTTTCTGGTAAGGATTCAAGATTGACTGTTTGTAGAGTCCTTTCATTTACACCAGGGTTGAAAACGTAGTGATCTACCCATGGTTCAATCTCATTGAACGTCTTTTTGTTTGTACTACTACTGGTTTCTTTTTTTCTATACGGATCCAGGAAGCTGTAGATATACCTAACTTTTTGGTGTTTATGATGGAAGAAGCAGCTTGATCAAAGTCAAGGAACTGTTCAGCCATCTCTACAACTTTGAATGGTCTTTCGTGGCGGGATGTGATTATAGCACGCTTAACATCGTCAGGCGTTTCAGATTGTATACGCTTCCAACGTTTTTCAATGATTGCAAAATTTCTATCAGCTGCAGTAAAACTATGTCCCACAACAAGAAACTTGTGCTTAATTTGGTCAAATAAGTCCAGGGAAATCAAATACATATACATGAACACCATCATTCTGTTCTTTATCTGGCCGCAGCAGTTATAACTCCAAATTGTTAACTGACGCTTATTAGTCAAGTTCATGTTGTTTATTACTCTGAACAAACAAGACGCCATTTGGTTTCCACCACGAGACGATTGGTCTTCATGCCAAAGGCACATAATACCATCACTGGTGTCAGTCACGTGAATGCCAAAATTGTAGCATGATAACTGACGTGCATATACATGTCTGAATGTGTTAATTTCGGGATTGGGAATACTTTTTGAAGATCAATTACAGCAGTGTAAGTATTACTGGTAGGAGAGGCGGAACTGATACTGTCAGACGTCATTGATGTATAAGCTGATTCACTTTTACGATGGTGTTGTTCTTGTTCAATCTTCGCTTTCTAACAACGAGTGGGTCTTTACTAGTCATTTCGAGCTTTAGGCGGTCACATTTTTTACATGTATCAACACGAGGTTTCCTAAGTTTTAGATTTGGAAAATCATTCTTAAAAACTATGGAATAGAAATTGTATGAGATTTTAATATTAGGAAAGTTTTCCATAAACGCCTTGTATAGGCGATACAGATTGAGATCTTGGCTCAGGTATTCATAATCAGATCGGTTTCTGTTGTAGTGGCTAGGTTCAGATGGTATGGATTTAATATGGTCCTTGACCAAATTTCTATCAGCCAGAGTGTATTTGAAAGTTTTCAATCCTCCCCTGGTATCCTTCACAACAGTATTGCCCATTTTTTTATTTGCCACAAGATTTTGTACTCTTTTGGATGACTTAATTCCAAATATAGCCAAAAATGTGTTTTTACATACCCGGATATGGTGTCCTTTCCTATTTGGCACGATGCAACTCACAGTATTTTGACGTCGGCTTTCTGTTGGGGTATCATATTTACCATGTCGCCTCCTCTGAACTGGGAGAATCTCTATCAGCCCAAGCAAGTATGTGTTCTGTCTGTTCTTGTCAAGCTCATGGATCTCTTTAAATAACTTCATTTTGTAGTCATCAGATAATTCACTGCATTTGTACTTGCATTTGCACTTTTCCTGAAAGTAATGAAATTGCTTAGGAAATAGTATGGTTAAATGGGTAATAAGATTGACATAAGTTTTATATAGGCTAATGTTAATTAAATTATTATACGAAAAGAATAAAACATTGGTTTTGGATTCAGTTCAGAATTTTATCTACGGCTTAACGATTTATGAGTTTTAATTTAGGCCTACTCTAATCTTAAAATATAGGCTACTGTTATCCGTAGTTTGTAGTTTGGTTGATTAGTAGTGGGGCTAAATGAGATACGGGATAACAGCAGCCATACTGTTAAATTATACACTATTATTTTACTTTACACAAAGTTCAAGTAGACCTACCTTCTCCTGGATATTACAAATAAATTCCGTAAAAATATAACTTATGTTAGGTTATGTTGCTAAAAATTATTGTAGTATTTATTCATTAACTATAACTACAAACAACAAAACTTACTCAAAATAATATAATATTGTTTAAGTTACAATCAAATTAATTGAAAAAAAACCACTTTAGCTTACTAATTAACCTACCTGTGTAAAAGGTGGATCTTTTGCAGACACTTCTTTGTAACCTTTCTCTTTGCTTCGAATAATGTATGGCTTTCCACTTATTCTTGCTTTCCGTTGTTTAATTTTAAAAGATTCATTATCCTTAGGAGTTTCACTAAACGCTTTTAACTTTTGATTATCCATATTACAGCATAATACAGTATACTTGTTAGTTATTACACAACTTACAGTACTCACAGCTGCTTAAAATGGTTGCCGGCACTTAGCTCCAATAGCACTGAAGGCCAGCTGGAGTTGCCACCGGCACTATCTGTGATCATTGATTGCAACTAACAGAAACATAGTTGGCACATAGCTCCTTTAGATATGGAATCACGTTGGAACATAGACTAATTTAATTAGAAAAAACTATTTTTGGAAATGTTGGCACTTAGCTCCATTTGAACGGAAAGGCTTCAATTGTTGTCAAAATATAATTAAACAATATTGAGTCAAAATTTAGCAATACAGCTTTGTTTTCGACATATTTCCAAATTTTTGAACTTTTATTTAAGGACAGAATACTCCTTCATTAATCTAATGGTATAATTGTTTTATCCTAAGGGTTTTATCTCTTTGAACAGAAAGGTTTGTATGGAATTGTTTAAAGTAAAAAATCTAGGTACATCAATGTCAATGGGACAAATGTAACTAATCTTAATTTGTGAATGAATTACAAAACAATTTTATCGTCTTATATACTGATATAATACTTTAGTCACTGTATTTGAAATTATCTAGTAAAAAATGCTTAAGTACAATAAATAGTGCTTAAGAAAATACATTGCTCACCTGCATACGAATTAATGGATACGCAAATCGATTACGTAATATTATGAGGTAATATTTTTAATAAAGATACAAAAGATTTACTTGAAGATAAGACTGAGTTAAATATCCTGTCTTTATTTAAACATTAAGACGGCGGCACGCACAAAGAGTGGCCCGTTAAAAGTTGGCTAATGGACCGTTGAGGCTCAGAAATGAATGTGCAGCTGTCCTGTGCTGCCATCTAGGAACACCATGGATAGTTACTACAAGAGGTTAAATGTTTATAGCAGCATGAAAATACCCACAGTATATTCTTAGTAAACTGATGTAAAATGGTTAGTATACATAAATGAACTGTACTTTTAAAAAACTAAAATAATTACTTAACAATATATAGGTAACTATAGGGTCTCAGTTATTGTTAGATGTAAACAGTAATATATTGTAGCACATGTTACTTAATATAATAAGTGGATGCTACACCAAAAACTGTAATGTAAAAAAATACTAATTTACCGGTATTAAAGTGTTTAAAGTGAAGTAGATTCACGTTTAACCGTTTTTAGTTTACGTTTGATTTCAAAACCAATCGAAACAATCGTTTCATTATCGAATGAGCGTTAGCGAAGGGGATCGCTATAGTGGCTATAAAAGTGTAAATTTTATACGTCTATCTACCTGTATGCATAATCCCACTATATCTTCAGAACTAACTCGTGTCTAGACTTGATAATGTGCTTGAAAGATCATTTTTATGCAAGCATCATATTATCATGTTCGATGTTGATGTATAGCACTTCATGGGACTTTGCTGAGCGTTAGCGAAGATTTTATTCAGGTTATATGTGTTACCACAATGGCATTTATAAAGTTGCAGACATATGGATTTATGAGCAAAACTGAGTATTATCATATAATATTTTAACAGAGAAACAAGTAATTAATGGGTCAGTGAATATTATCGTGTTGATGTGGATCAAACGTTTCATTTTAGTACTGTAAATATTTTACATCTATTACAATGTATTAAAAATACTTCTAATATGTATAATACATTTTCCTTATGTTGGTATTTGAATAGAGGTAGTTTCTTAGTGCCAACTGAATCTTGAAAAATAATCAGTGGTTAACGATTATGAGGTGATCGTTGAGGTAGAAGAGGTGTTTCTTTTAGCACAGTATCTTACAGTTTTGAATCGGTGTTGATACTATATGTATTAACACACTTCTTATATAATACATTAACTGATGAAACAAAACGAAATAAACAGTATGAAAAAATGATTAATGCAACCAAACAAATATGACAAAGTGTTTTCAAAACAACAATTTGCTAGTAATGTTAGTTGATAAATGCTTCAATTTGCTGTTTATTATACATAAATATAAAAACATTATTAACTCGAGTAGCTGTTAATTTGCTATTAGTAACTGCGCAGGCATACGTATTTCGTATTAAAATGCACTTTAAAATTAGCCAATATTACTCGTTTCATGTCCCAACTATCTCATTTTTAGTAATCAGATTTTGGAATATTTTTATGACGGTTTTTCTGAAATCTAAGCTGCTATATTTATAGAACTTTATTTTAAGAACAGGTTTTGATTAAACTAATGATTGTACAAAGTTTAAATGTTTCTTCCCTTTCTCCAATGTAATATATGTTCTTTAATATGTTTTTACAATCTTAACATCACTGTTAGAGAGATGTAATTTAATGTGTAATGTAATGTAACTAATGAGGATTGGAATGATACTTTATATAAAGTTTGTTACCTATTTAGGTAGGAAAAGTCGAGTGGTGAAGTTTGAAAGTGTAGTCTATAGACACTAGTGTCATGTATATCTAAAGTTTATATTCGAACCAAACACCATGTTTAATTCTTAAAACATTTTGGCTGTTTTATATTCTATAAAAGTTAATTGTTAGTTCAATATTTATCATAATATTATCGATTTATTTCGAAAGTATTTCATTCAAAATGTAAGGTACATGATTTTACTAAGTAATGCAAAACCTTTAATTTCTATTGCGTTTAGTTATTGCACAAAAATAATCTGTATTAATCTAAAAATACCCGGATACTCTACAATTTGTATTTGTAAGTGTACAAAGTAATTTACCAGTCTATCAGGACGTACCAATTATAGACTGCATTGAAAGAATTACTAAAAGAATATTATTGGTTGTCCGTTGATATAGAAAACTCTTTTTGAGCCCAGATGAAGTTATTACTTGTACAGTGAGGTGTTAATGGGAGACGTAGGAGGTCTGTTATTGTTACCGACGTTATTGTTTGTGGCCGAAGCCGCCGTCTTGTTGAGAAAACACCATTTCTTTACACCTAGGAACCGTTTTTGCTACAGGAGGCTTTTTCATAGTAAAAACATATTAAAAAAAATAAAATAAATAACCATTATATCCTTAATAAATTAGCAGTTTTTCTGTAGGCCATACCTAATGCTTTAAATATTCAGTTCAGTGAACATCATTAATTATTTTCTTTCAATAAAGATAATATTTTATCTGAAAATCATGTAATACAATTGTATTAATTATTAGAGAATTGGTGAACCTCTGTTAAAATTAGTAGAACCGGAATATTTTAACTTGAGTAGGATGTTTTAGAGATAGAGTAAATTTAGTGGGTTTGACAGCCCCATTTTTCGTTTTTAGTAAATATATATAAATCGACCACAAGGTTTAATCAAAAAAATACCTTTATAGAAGGTTAAATATAAACCATAAATGATAAACCAAACGACCTAATCCTATTTATATTCAAACACGTGTATAGTTGTATTTACTACAGTGATTGTTTTTAAGACCCAAGAGGTGATATGTTTGGAGGATATGTTGGAGACACTCGCTATACTTAAGTACTAAATGTGGCTGTATCAATATAAAAACAGGTAGGAATTTTATGTACGTAGCAAGGAAATTTATTTTGTATATTGATTGTTGGAAGTAGTTGGATAAAATTATTTTTAATACACAATTTCTTCCTTTTTTGAAAAATCTGAAATTAGAAAAAAATAAATAAGTTTATGTTCCAAGTACGAGTTAATAAATTCCATCAAATATTAACAAGATAGGTTGATCATAAATGTGACATTTCACAGTCCAGGGTTGAGATAAACTCTTAAAATTACTGTCAAGAACTTGGTATTGATTGCGTTCCTCAACCACTTAACGAGCATTATTATAATTAATTATTCTTGTTTTTGAAATGTAGCCTAAATTAACCAATACAATTTCGTGTCTGTCCTAGAAACAAATATATAATATTAACAGCTTTAATGGTCCGTATTTTTCTTTATAGTGATTATTGCGTATGTTTGGTGACAAAAAAGTTTCACCTGATCTAATACAAAAGCAGAAGTTTAAATTAAAATGCTCAAAGATAGCCGTATCTAACGAGTAAGAACAACGCCCCGGTTTTAGGAGATTTTAACGTTGAAACCGACGCGTTTAAAAAAAATTTCTTTTTTTTTTGGTTTGGTTAAAAACGATGTATTGTGCATAACATAATTGTAACAGTGACTGTTGGTTGTGTGCATAAGAGCCACTAGCAGTAATGAGATATTTAATCTGGACTTGTTGGTGTATTGATTTGTAGGTTAGTAATTTAC
Source organism: Homalodisca vitripennis (assembly GCF_021130785.1). Taxonomy (NCBI): domain Eukaryota; kingdom Metazoa; phylum Arthropoda; class Insecta; order Hemiptera; family Cicadellidae; genus Homalodisca; species Homalodisca vitripennis. Next base: position 47,182 of record NW_025776494.1, read on the forward strand.
TGAGAATGATGTTCTTTACAATGTGCATGTTACACAAGCTGGGTAGCAGTTACAATAGTAACTGATGGGAGTTTAAAAATGAGCTGCTATCGGTAATGAGATGTTTATTCAGGATTAGTCAATTAATTGATTTGTGTGTTAATCGATTAGTAAGAACCATCATTCTCTATAATATTCATGTTACACGGTCTGTGTTTTAATTATACCAGTAAACGTAAAGTGTGTGCAGATGAGCCCTTATCGTTATGGGCTGTTTATCTAAGAGTGTTCAGAGGATATATTTGTTAATTAATTAATTAGCCAGTCATTATTCTCAATAATGTGTGTGCTGCACAAATCATATCATAAAAATAATACGATTTGTGTTGGTATGATGGTGTGCAGAAGGTATTGTGATATTTATACGGTACTAACTATAATTCTCTCATCATAAAAAGAGGAAAAATCCAAGCAAAATGTGAGTGAAATATGTTAAGATACACACGTTTTTATTTTTAAAAGAAGAAATGTATTTACGTAAAACGTATCTATATTTTACCCTCGAAAATTAACAAAAAGGATCATTACATAATTTTTAAAATTATTTTTCTTAAAAGACTTCCTAGAGACTATCTCAGTTTGAATTGCCAGAAATACATACCAAGCACTGAAAACCATGAATAGGTTATACGAATGTGTAAGGTATTGTCTCAAATCGTCTTCTCAATTAATAATGATAACACAGTAATTTTTATTTGGTTTTAAGGTATAGTTGAAAGGTGAAACTAAACTGAAACTTTAAATCTCTTGAAAACTCGTGGATTGTGTTACACCCACACTTTTTAGAAAACCAAAGATAGTTCACGTTCAAGTTTTATGCAACTTAGTTCCATATTTTGAAAATAAAGTCTAGCTATCCTTCTATATTAAATTACTTCTTAATTAAAATTCAAATAAAATAATTTCCAATCTTCTTTACAAATCTAGATTAAAGACTTTAATTACTATTTAACTTTATTTAAAAAGATTGAATAGTAAAATTAAAATTGCTTGAAAATTAAGGTAAATTACTTTTGAAAAATTCTGAGAAATATCAAAATATATAAAAAATTCAACCAAGTATAATCATATTTCATTAAAATCTAAATCTAAATTAATACAAAATTATAAAGTTGCACGGAAAGTCTCCTGAAACCAAGCAAATATGTTACAGATGGAAAAATATTACACAGGTAACTTCTTGCTTTAACATCGAATATTTTTAAGACACTCATATTACGAGGGAAAGTTACTTTTACATTAAAATTTAAAAATATTAAAATTAAATTTTAAATGGAACAGACAGCGACTTACAATTAATAACGATTGGAGTTTCGGTGGAATGAGTCACGAACCTTTTAAAATATTTACTTATACTTTCACTGCTCTATCGCATCACTGTATATTATACACCGAAGAACTATTGTACACTGAGGCAGTCGATCAGTTTGGGCCAGGTCTTAGGAGATGTGCGTTGGTAGGGAGTAGTAGGTGAGACGGTAAGGCTGATAATTAGGATTTAAACAAAAGAATCATTCTATATGGTCGGCCGCGGTTCCGATCCAGCAAAAGGCCTGCAGACAGACACAAAACACAATTCGTTGCCCCGGCTTGTAGATAGACACGACACAAGTCGTTGTTTCGGCTTGTACACAAACACAAAACACAACTCGTTGCTCCGGCCTATAGACAGACACCAGACATAAGTCGTTGCTCCGGCCTATAGACAGACGCAAGACATAAGTCGTTGCTCCGGCCTATAGACAGACGCAAGACATAAGTCGTTGCTCCGGCCTATAGACAGACACCAGACATAAGTCGTTGCTGCGGCCTATAGACAGACGCAAGACATAAGTCGTTGCTGTGGCCTATAGACAGACGCAAGACATAAGTCGTTGCTGCGGCCTATAGACAGACGCAAGACATAAGTCGTTGCTGCGGCCTATAGACAGACGCAAGACATAAGTCGTTGCTGCGGCCTATAGACAGACGCAAGACATAAGTCGTTACTGCGGCCTATAGACAGACACAAGACATAAGTCGTTGCTGCGGCCTATAGAGAGACACAAGTCGTTGCCCTAAATTGAAGACAAAAAAATACACAATTCAATGTTTCGGCTTGCAGTATTCTCTAAACTGCGGCATTGAGAGATTCTCAGGGTGTTAGCGATAAAAATTTAGATTTCTTACTTCAGCTCAAAATTTGTAAATGATTACAAAAATGATCACACAAACGTTGAGAGTAACACATAAATTGGTACTCCTACGATGAGTAATAGGTACTAGGACATGTTTATATTCTCCCTCAATATACAACTATGCTATATAAAATTTCCATACACCGTTATTATTTTCGTTTATTACCTACTGTCCCACAGGCAGGTTATAAGAGACATTAGCTGTATTCTAGGTTAACTTCGTAGCTAGTTACAATAATACCGTTAACTAGAGGTAGTAACTGAACTAATATACAGTAGATCCCAACTTGGAGTGGAATAGCAGTATAATTAGGCTAATGTAATATACATTAGGTATACAAGTTTTAATCAACCGTGCGCAAAATAATACCTGCAGCTTTGAAATAGCTTACCAACCTTGATTATAATATTTAAAAATTTACTTTTCAATCTAGCAGACTAAAAGTTTTTCAAGTTTTCCAAACAAAAGAAACGGATTGCAATCAGATTTTATTAGGGTTCTAGTGGAATTCCTCGTTATTCCAAAACAATTTTCAATACAATTCACATTTAGAGATATCAACCAACAATGGCAATAAAGGGGTACACATAAATCAATAAGCTTTATAATAGCAAATAGCAAATACGTCTGTTCAGAGTTACAGCTAGGACTTGGACACTTGACACCCCAGGGACAAGAAAGTTGAGGCGGGCGAACTTGTGACAAAACTTGAGGGTCTTTGACAGACTTGACTTGTTCTTGTTCTTGTCAACTGTATATATATATCTTGTGCTACTTAATGTTTAGAGTACTTTTTCTGATAACTCGTTATATCCACGATTTATAATAAGTTTGGGTAAAAAATGGATAAAATCCTAAAATAACTGTTGTAATCAAAGAAGTCTGCGTGATCCATACTATTTGAAGAATTCCAAAATGATTGATTAATTTTATGTCATCCAGGACCCTCCGTTAGATGGCTACGAATACGCCACTAAAAACAAACGTTCTCCCATCGATTGTTAATATTATTCATTAACGTTATTTGTAGATAGTTAACTATTTCTGGAGATAAATGTAGAATTTGGGGAAATTTGGGGACATTAATTTTATAATGGTTTGGAAAGATCACGTATGTACAAACTAGATGATTAAGGACCAAAGACATTTTTATGACTGCAGTAATTGCATTATTTGAAGAATACATTGCTCTGGAGAGTCCTAGTACGGAGAAGAAGATGAGATTATGCGTTCTGTTCGTATTATGTGAAAACGGATAGTTTCGCTCCGGAAAAGATCAAGTCACACTGCTCGTGATACGTTTTGGGAACAGCAACTCTCCAAAGATATAGTTACTGAATTTCCCTATTATAAGGACTAGTCCACACTTTGGATTCCACATTCACTAATTAGTTGTGACACTAGAACTGTTGTTATTTCATAAACCTAAACTTTTCAAAAATATCTTTACCTCACATTCCAATTTCTTAAAGGGTCCAACAGTTTAAAAATTTACGTATAATAATATGTAAGAAACCGTATTAAGAAAAAACCGCTTGTGGCCACTACGACATACTATTATTATATTCGTTTGTTCACCAATTATTTGATCCGAAGTACCAAATCGATTTACAAAAATAACTATTACAATGAAAATAATTGCCTGTCGGTAGTATCACTTTTATAAGGAGTATTATAGAAGTGTATGGTTCCAAAATCGTATTAAAAGTATCACAATTAAAATATTATTGAACAGCTAGACTTCTATCATGTTAACTCAAAAAAAAATTTGTTTGTGAATTATTTTTCATTTTGACTGAACGCCAATTACAGTGACAAATTGAGGTCAATAGCCAGACAAGTCAAAATAGAACGACACTCAAGTACAACTAACGCAGTGTATGTCACACAAATGTTGGCCGAGATGCTCACTCAGCCATGGACTGTTTATGGCGTCTGCATCACTCGTAACTGTTTGTTTAAACAATGCATCGTTGTTGTGACGTTACCTGTATGTCACACAACTGTTGGCCGAGATGCTCACTCAGCCATCGACTGTTCATGGCGTCTGCATCACTCGTAACTGTTTGTTTAAACAATGCATTGTTGTTGTGACGTTTCCTGTATGTCACACAACTGTTGGCCGAGATGCTCACTCAGCCATCGACTGTTTATGGCGTCTGCATCACTCGTAACTGTTTGTTTAAACAATGCATTGTTGTTGTGACGTTTTCCTGTATGTCACACAACTGTTGGCCGAGATGCTCACTCAGCCATCGACTGTTTTTGGTGTCTGAATCACTCGTAACTGTGTGTTTAAACAATGCAATGTTGTTGTGACGTTTCCTGTATGTCACACAACTGTTGGCCGAGATGCTCACTCAGCCATCGACTGTTTATGGTGTCTGAATCACTCGTAACTGTTTGTTTAAACAATGCAATGTTGTTGTGACGTTTCCTGTATGTCACACAACTGTTGGCCGAGATGCTCACTCAGCCATGGACTGTTTATGGCGTCAGCATCACTCGTAACTGTGTGTTTAAACAATGCATCGTTGTTGTGATGTTTCCTGTATGTCACACAACTGTTGGCCGAGATTCTCACTCAGCCATGGACTGTTTATGGCGTCAGCATCACTCGTAACTGTGTGTTTAAACAATGCATCGTTGTTGTGATGTTTCCTGTATGTCACACAACTGTTGGCCGAGATGCTCACTCAGCCAAGGACTGTTTATGGCGTCAGCATCACTCGTAACTGTTTGTTTAAACAATGCAATGTTGTTGTGACGTTTCCTGTATGTCACACAACTGTTGGCCGAGATTCTCACTCAGCCATGGACTGTTTATGGCGTCAGCATCACTCGTAACTGTGTGTTTAAACAATGCATCGTTGTTGTGATGTTTCCTGTATGTCAGTTTTTGTTTGTACTGTTTAACTGTGGAACTGTTTAACTCAGTCTAGTATTTATTTATGCAAGACCTTTTTAAATCATGGACACGTAATATTGGCAATAGCATGTTTTTATTTACCTAAAAGCGTAAAGTGTATTTTATAGAAATAACATACGATGCGTCACTTACAAAAAATTCTAGGCCGCAGAAAAGATAAATTCGGCCAATACTGTAACTTATAATGAAGCTGTTGTAACCAGAAACTTTTATAACAAAATAAAAAAATAATTATAAATAGTATTACAGGCTAATAAATAAAACAAGTTAAAACCTGTTGTACGATGGATTAGACAGCAAGGAGGTTATGATAATATTCTAATAAAATCAAAATTTTCCGGCAAAATTCTGTAGCCAATTATAAAGCGCTCTTGCGTATGTAACAAAACAATTGTATTATGCCCAAATCAGCTTTCTGATATAATTGACTTTACATTTAATGTATTAATCTTATACTTTCACAGAAACTATGAAAATAATACATTTCACACCAATGGCAAACTGAAAACTTGCCACAATAGTCAAATATTAAATGCGTTCCTATATTTTAGTATTTTAAGTATTTAGCTGTTGTTGCCTTACAAAGCTGTGTATGTAAATATCATGTAACATTATCTAAGTTTTATTGGTAAATAAAAAAGGGCTCAACTATTCTATTTAAATTTCTATTTTATATAATTTTATTGTCATGACCTTTTCACTAAATCAATATTTTTTTACTTTTTCTACAGAAAGTTTCAATTACTGATGTTAGGAAACAAAAAAGTTACGTATTTTATGAATCGTCATTCCTCATATATTTTATTAAATTACATATTATGTATGTCTATATAATACATTTTTGGTTTAACGTACAGGGATTTTTTTTACAAACGATCTGAGGTTTAAAAAAATTACCCTCGTATTTTAGACACTAGGATGTATTTAATAAAAATAACAAAAATAGGTAAATAGAAATGTTCAAAGATGTTCCTTTCGTTAGTAAAAATCGAAACAACCCTTTTCCCAAATAAATTTACTAATCACTAGAAATAAAACATGAAATAAGGTTATTGGAGTGTAAAAAAATGTCGTAGATGTGGAAACATGAAAGTTCAATGTTTAGTTGAAGAGAAGAGTGAATATTTACTTATTACGAATGTTCAACTTGGAGTCTATAGAGTATTACGATGTAGCCTATTTTTACACCGTAATATTCCCTTCTGTGAACTGTTTGCTATAATTTCTAAATTTATTCATAGAGGTTAAAAACTATTAATATATATTCACGGTAAAAGTATTTGACTCAATGACAATAAATTAATAATCCTGTGGAGAAAAATAGTGGTTTTTCTGACTGATTAAACAATTCTAAATGCAATGTAAAACCTTTAGTACAGTTAAGATTACGTCTCTTTAAAATACACATAACAAAAGTAATACGTATATTATAATAAGTTATATTGTAACAGTAATGTATCTTTAATTATCAATATTGTCTTCAAAATTTTTTTGTATTTTCTAATGTTATAGGTTAAAGTGTTATAACCCTGCCTCAAAACTATTGTGGTTAAGACAGTCAAATTTTGTTTAAATAACAGAAAATTTTTTGAGACAATCTATCTTCTACTATTTGGACCATTACTCTGGTTCTCTTCCATAATCAACTGGGAGAAGATAGTGTAGAATTTAAACTTATCTTCATTTGAACTGCATCACAATTAATCATGGTTTTCTTTGTCTGGAATTTGAAAAATATCACGACAATTTAAGTTTAATTGCCTAAAACCATTCTTTAAAATCTGCTTAAATCTTCTGTTTAGCTTAAAGTTTTATAACCATTTCTCAAGCTAAAGAAGAGAAAAGCAGCATTCAAGCACAAGCAGAACTTTAGATGATTAGAATGTGGATTTTGAACTTACATTGATAATACAATAAATTTCTAGTGGTAATGTCTTTAAAAATGGCCTTTTAGTTTATTTAATTCTTAACAATTTGAATCGTTAGTTTTTAGTAGTTTTAGAAAAAAAATGTTTTCATTTTTAAGTTTATTAAATAAAAATAAATATTAAATCGTGCAGTCAAACAAAAGTCATATGTTCCTAAAATGTGTGCATTGTAATAATTATAAAAGATAATAATTAAATATGCACCATTTTTTACCCACCATTAATATGCTTTGTTTTTATAATAAGATAAAATATACGGTGATGTATATATCTTATTTAACCTAAATTTTAATAATATAAAAGTTATAAACGTAGCGAGTAATTGAGTAAATAAATTATAAAATCTTAGCCAGTCCACGTGGTGTTCTTCTAGTGTAATACTGTTGTTTTCTATAGAGTATATTATAGTGAACCCGGCGGTAGTGGACAGAACAGACAAGGTTTATAACTATTCATTACTGTCTATATAGCTGGAATAGTTGTTTGCCCTCCTTAAGCAATACAATGATCAGTACAACTTGAATATTTCACAAAAATATGAAAAACATTTATAGTTGCGAGGTTACGTTATACAGACATAACTAAAAGTGTAATAGACTAAATGTTCAAAACACTAATTGCAAAGAAAATGACAAGTAAATTGTAATAGTATAAAATTTCCATGATTCTTTCAGAAAAGGTATTAATGTTTCAGTTTAAACAACTAAGAATGATCTTAAATCTGAGCAATTTATTAAAAATAACTCAACTAGACAAGAACCATTATTTGAACTCCAATTTAAAAGTAAACCGGAAATATATATTGCCATTACGGATTGTTTCAACTCTGTTTTACAAAATAATCCTACCAAGTGTTATGTAAAGAGAAAGGAAAGGCAAGTAAGGAGGATGATTACTTCCAAAATCCTTAAAGAAGGATAACAGGACTCATACCACTACTACTTTGCCCTAGTTGGAGGTCGGTGACATACACAGAAAGAATGTAATGCCAAACAACGTATCTAATGGCAAAATATTGTAGTCTACTTTTTTTGGTGGTGAGGAAGAACATGAACATGGTCCCTATTACTGTTCAGTAGTAATAATAAACTTACAATAAATGTCTTACTCCCCAGGTCTGTATGATAAATAGCAGAACAATGAGGTCCCTTAACTTCCTTGCCAAATTTTATAAGACCGGATATGCTGAGATTTTGATAATAATTTCACTGGCTTAAAATTGCTAAATATGTACTCTGGATCACGACATATTTCAGCATTAGGCTTGAATTACTATGATTCCAACAGAGATGAATAGTTTTCATAATTACGGTCAGTCAGCTAAATGCTTGAAACCGATTACAAATGTAAAGGAACGTGAAAATATGAATAATTCATTCATTTGATCCAACAGTGTTTCAAATAATATGTCTTCCAGAAAAAATTTATAATTTGTATCAAATTACAAATAAATAGTAGTATTAAAAAAAACATAAATTAAAAATTTTTTCTGTACTAGTTTTTAAAACCTAGTAGTCTAATGCATGAAATATTATAAATTTTAATTGAATTATGAGATTATTTAAAATTGCATCTTACAGTTTATAACAGTGCATAATGTACAGGAAATTATGTTATTCCTTTGAAAAGATTTAAATTATATTACCGATATGTCAACATAATAAGATAAATACGAAGTGTAGTAATTTTTTTATTAAAAATGTTTAAGTTTTGTTCATTTCATTTCAGTTTTATCCTCACAGTGTAATACCGAAAGTTTTTTAATTGTGTATATACATTTAATAAAGTATAATCAGTGAAAACCCTGCTCTTTTCTCTATTTAGGAAAAAATAACAAAACTTACGTTGAAACTCTCAAGGATATATGGATTTTCCTTATTGAAACTAGAAAAAACAATATATTTCATTTTATTGACGTAATATCGTATTTAGCAAATGCATTTTGTATGGTTGGCAACAACATTATTATTATAATTCTGATGAAATAGAACATATATTACAGGCCATAATGAATGGACAACACGGTGCGTGATTATATAAATTCGATAAATAGTTTATTGCTCAATCATATGGAAAGCAGGTTTTCCTCTACAATAGTTACTCTTAATGAAGTCATGTTAATTCATTACCGTTTTATTGTTCTCTCTATTTGGTAACCGCATTTCATTGTTAACTATTTCTCCTTTTATCGAACATGTGGTTTAATTATTTTATGTGAGAATCAAATTAAAGGAATTTTATATATATAAACGGTGTTTTTAATCGAAATAGTAAAGGGCTTTTATATTGAACAATAAATTATTATGCTCTATATAAATTGTTCTCATCATGAAAATAAGAGCGTTCTATACGATTTTTAAATAATTATTACTTGTCCACTAGGACAGCTCATTGGCTTTTTGAAACAATGGAACGGCCGATACCCCTTTTAAGGTCTTCTTAGGCTTCTGGCCTATGCTAGCATTAGGGGGAGGATTAATACAATATGAAATCAATGCTACTGACAAAAAGTATTACGGCTACAGAAAGAATCTGAACCAGTGTTATCTCAAATTCAGATCCAATTTCCATATCCAACAAGATCCAATTTGTTCTGTGGTTAAAGTAAAATTATTATTGAACAAACTGATAAAAAATATTAGGCTATACTACTTTACTATCACAAATAGTTATTATCATTCGAAATAAATTACAAATTTATGACAAAAAATAGTAATATTTTACTAATACCCTTATTGAATATAAATTGTTAGTTAAGTTTATTAGAAATTTAGGAAATAAAACTGCTCGCAGGTTTGTATGGAAAAAAACTAGTTCTATTACCAAATATGTTTAGTAGTTGAATTGAATTAAATTATTATATACAGCTCCTTCGACATAAATCACATTGAACTGTTTTCGGACTGTTGGAAAACACGTGATACAATAGAACCGATAAGCTATAATATATCATCGGATTGTTTTATTGCAGTTCACTGCCAGCACAAAGGTTTGTCAAGGTGGACGTACAGGTGTCGAATACAAACTTGTTACTTTAGTGATCTACTGCAGTATTAAATATAATATTAATGTACTAAAAGCAAAATAATATTAAATCATTTATAACACATGTATAAAGATTCTTATTGCCATAAAAGGACATTTCTCTCTTTCATTTATGAGCTATGAGGCTATCTATCGTGCAACAACACATGTTTTATTATTTAAGCCAACCAACGTCTCTTATACAGGGAAAAAACTACAATCTAAATCAGTTTCCCTACTAACCGCATTCACAATGGTCCAGAACTGGCACACCTTCAATGCGTGTGACAAGAGTCGAAAATGGGTTTATCGTTTTAAAGCATTATAAGTGAGGACAAATTGTCATCAAATGAAAAAGTACTTTTTATACCATGTGGTGATATGTTGTGTGGTGAAACATGTTCTTTATTGGCATGTAAAATCTATTTGAGCATGACTTTAGCATATCTTTTTAAGTCCTATTAAAAATAAAAGAATTGGTTTCCTTCTAAATGAATACAAAAAACTTTTATAATATAAATTGCAACACTCAATGTGGGTTATCAGAAAGAAATATGCAAATACTCGTATTATACGATTCAAAATTATATGCACCTATACTAAACTAAAATCAACTCAAATTATGTAGCAGTGATACAAGAGGATTAGATGTTTTAATGGTAGAGACAAGTTAAGAAATTCTCGCACAACGATATCATCATGCACAGGAAATAATAAATATAAAAACAGTCCTGTTACTGCGTTATTGTAAACACAGAAAGTGTCTGATGATTCTATTGATTCAATAGAGGTATTTCGTATCTGGCATTACTTGCCGCAGGTAGCAATAATGTGCAAAAGAGTACATACACAAGGCATGATGACATATAAACTATCCAGTGATTCCACTGTCCCAGGAACTATTTATCTTATCTGACGTAAGTTACCACAGGGAACAATCGAGACGGTACACACACAAGAATCGGTAAAAGATGTGATAAAAATTACATTGAGAGGCAGATTTAGAGTTAAGATATTAACTTTTGCTGGCGTCATGGATTTTAGATATTCCGAAACTGATAGAAAACAATCTGAGATTCAATCAATCATGTTATGATTATTACGGGCCAGTGGTGTCATAGTAACAAAATTGTGGTTGATGTTTCTAAAAGAAAATCTACAACCTTTTATTTTCGCATTTTCAGTTTCTATCGGAATTTAATGTTTCATAAATATGCTTCTAAACATGATATTGATTGTATACGTCAAAAACTGCGAAAGTAAAAATAACTCAAAGTATAGAGCATTTGTACTACTTAAGAAACATTTCTGATGTTTATTTGTTGATGATATTATACTATTCTTTAATATATTTTTGAATTTAATACGAAAATATTGTTAAATATAATTTAAATACTTTAAACTACTCGAAGCATTTTATTAAAATAATTTTTTAGAAGCAGAAGAGATCCATCTCTTCCTTAATTTAGAGAAGTAAAGGTTTTGCCATTAATATATGTATATATATTATGTTATTAACTCCACTTATAGGGTTATCTATATATATATATTAATATAATGAAAGTAACTAACACCCTTTTGAAAATATTTTTATTGAAATACACGTGTTTCGGTTTTTAACCATCTTCAGTGTACATTAACGTCTATAAATATATATATATATATATATATATATATATATATATATATATATATATATATATATATATATAGTATAAACTTAATTAATACAAAATTAACTGTAGTGGCTGTGAAAGCTATTATATTGGGCACACTGGAAGAAATTTTAATTCAAGGTTTAAAGAACACATACAAGCTTTGAAAACAAATAACATGTCTACGATAACACTTATTGGAAACTGACCATAACTACACAAATATAGAAAAGAACATGGAAATTTTAGATATCGAAAGGAAAGGAGAGAAATTAAACACAAAAGAAGAATTATATACCTATCTAAATTATAATAAGGATCCTCATAAAATTTTAAATAGTAATCTGAAAAATAATACAAATCCAATTTAAAAAAAAATTAAAATATTAAATACAGATTACTAATAAGAAAATTACAACTGTGTCATTAAAGTTTAACATATGTTTAAAAGTCCACATATGTATATCTAATTGTTTATGATTTATTTTGATGTTAATGTACACTGAAGAAGGTTAAAAACCGAAACACGTGTATGCCAATAAAAAGATTTTTAAAAGGGGTTTAGTTACTTTCATTACATTATATAATATATTATTTATTATTTTACATTACATTTTATATATATATATTTATATATATATATTTCTTTTTTATTTAAAACGTATTATTATTAAATATATCATTATTCGCAGATAAGCATACATTTTTAAATGGACATAGAAATAAAAACTATAACTATAGGTTCATTTTTAAAACCAAAAGTCAAAAAAAAACCAATTTTTTAACAATTAAGTCTAGATTTCTGGGTCGATGTGCTATAATGATTTACCTTTGTGTATTAAAAATACAAGAGATAATGTAAAATTACGTATATTAAAAATAAGTTGCTAGAAATAAAAGGTATTCATAGAATTCTTTAAGTGTTAGAATAATAAACTGTTAGGGCAGGTAAAAATATTTTAGTAATAAAAACCAATTATTTAGTATAGCTTGTATAAGAAAATATTATCTTTGTTTATTATCATTGTTATTAATGCAGGGAGAGTCCTGATCCTGTGCCATAGGAACTGTACACGATCTCAGTGTTATCTTATTTTATCCAGACTTATAAGAATTTTTAGTAATTTGTCTGTACCATCACTACCTGATAAGATGGCAGGAATTTCCAACAATCCTTTTGTAAGTATAATTGTACATAATTATGGAAATAAATGTTCTTTATTCTTAACTAAGTGTATCTTTTAGTTGCTCACTTCGGAGAATTGAGCTAATCGACCAAGCTTGCAAGAATTCAGGTCACAATGTACTTATTTACTTATTGCATTTTCTAAAAAAGATATATCAGTGACAGAGAGACAAAATTTACACAACAAATAAACAAACTCAAGCGAAATGTATGAAGATGATATTACAATTCGTAACAAAATTGGTGACAGCTGTTAGGGATTGTCATTAAAACTTATTGCTAGAAAAACGGAGCGTATAGTAACCAGCAAGAACTACCAGCACAAGATATTCAAGCACGATCGTCCGCCTGACCTGGTTCTTAGCGGAAACCGTCAGAATATTATAACAGCTCAGTTCACCCCTTTGCCTCTTTGCTACCGCTTTACATCCAAAACACAAAGATACATTGGGTTGTATTTAAAAGTATGACATTATATTTTTACTAAACAGAGTATTAGATTAAACGTTTAATATTACACATGTTATGCTAGTTATGGTGATTGCAGTTAATGTAATGTTAAAAAATTAAATGCCTATAAATACAGCTTTGAAGGAGTACAATGTATTTGATGGTATTTTTTCAGAGCAAATTTATAAATCTCTAATATAGATTTTATAAAAAATTGTATCTCATGTTTTAGAACAAGAAATCGTTTTCCCACAGCTTATTCCGAATATTAAGCACTTTTTTCTAGATTTTCCTTTTTAAATTTTACTGTTACAAAGACAGCTGATAGTTACATTTGATGCATTTTTATTACATTTTGTAGAGACCTTTCTATTTACTCAAATGTGTATGTGTATATATCCTCGCAACACAGAACAATTTAGAAATTAAAAATGACAGGAGCAGATATGACATCTGTACATACAATACTTCCAAATTTGTGGATTTTCATATTATCTGAATATTGTGTTGTATTTTTACTCAATTAAGCATTATTGCTCCATACTAATGTTGGTTGATCATAACTTTCCATTTAAGTGACCGAGAAACTGAGAGTTAAAATTGTAATAGAAGACAATCAAAAGAAAAAACATAAAACATCATTAGAGTTGTTTCCAGAATCTTATTATTACAGTACTTACTTTATTATTTAAGTTTTATCGCATTTTATTTCATTTACACATTATACGTGCAACCGTGCATGATAAAATTATGTAACTTAATGATAACACATAATAACAGTCAAGTACTTATAAAGTAGTTGGAAGGAAAGGGCCACAGGTAATATGAACCTGCACACCTTGCAAATAGATGAGTTTAGAGAGGAAATACCATGGACCACTTAAGTTCGAAACGCTGTTATTTATAACTACTTGTATTTTTATATTATAAATTCTAATTCAATATAAAGCAACCCTAATCATTAATGTAGTAATACCAAAATCAATAATATTCAAAGGTCACCATTTTATACAGTAGTGACCATAAAATGCTGTAGAAACCTGTTACATGTTTCTATCTTTTCATAAATCTTAATGATATTACAAATGTGAAAGTACCTTTTTATGTGTTTTTTCATGTGTAAAATACTCAAACTGTTGTACTCATATTTTACAAGGACATTGTTGCGGCTCCTGGGATGAATATAGGCCTGTTCTTATTTTGAACATCCCTCTGGGCTAAACCCCACTGGTCTTTAAAGTAACAAATAGCCTAACTTGTTCCCTCAAGTTATGTAATATTTATTGAATGAGCCTTTAAAATGCAATCAACTATTTTGTGTGAACATTGTTAATTATTTTAAATTTGTTTACATTTTAGTAAACAAATGTTCCAATAAGTATAAAAAATTTTAAAATAGATTTAAATTTCAGTAAATAGTTAAGTACTCATTTACCTTAGAAAATAAGAAAGTCAGAACTATATTCCGAAGACCTCTTTCGTATCATTCGACAAGACCTAAGCTAGATGAAATTTCGCCAGACTGTTCTTTTAAATTAATGAACCAATTTCAGCTCTTAATCTTCTAAAATATTTCAAAAATTTTAAGTTTTCCTTTGATAAAACTAAGCTTCCCTGGTCTGTGTGATTTATAGTTCATTTGTGGAAATAAAACAAAATCAACTTTGGAACAACGATCTTATCTTTTCGATCGAGCAAAAGGGCAAACTCAAAAAGGACGTCAGAAATATAAATAAGGAGTGGTCATAAACGTGCGACGCTTACTAAATCGCATGCGAAGCAGTTAGTAACTACTATTATAGCAGTAAATATATATAAGAGACAATGCAGTCGAACTTTTACTATACATTTAAACATTGTTACAAAACTTAGCTAAGTTATCTTTTGACAAAAGTAGGATTCTCAGAGATGTTTTTGAATAAATATTTCCTTAATCGGGGGAGAGGCAAAATCAGCTTTGGAAAAAAAATACTAAGACCGGAGTACATTAAAATGACCTTTCATAATTTCTTGGTCGTGGGAAGAAGGCAAACTCAACATTGGCGTCGGAAAAATAATTCACTCGAACCAGTATTGCTGATACAGGTGCAAAACTTGCGAAATTGCGTACGAAGCCGCGGGAAACTGCTAGTCATAAAATAGAACTAAAATACTAAGATATACCATAATCCTATACGCTTGCAGAAATAGTAAGTATACAAATATTTGTTTGGTTTTGTGCCTGTTAGATCAAAATTCACAAAGAGTCATTATGCAATATACTGAAATAAAAATTACTATACATCTATTAGTAGATTTATGACAGCTTGTATATATGATTTCCCAAGAGTAGCAAATAAGGCAGATACAAGAAGCCGCTCACAATTACATAATAAGCAGATTGAATTGACTCAAGACGTATTGAATGTAAGCTAAATTCTCCAGAATCTTTTCAGACTTTCTCGTGTATCTGAAGCACTTTTATAATGCTGATATTCAATAAACTAGTTATGTTGCGTATGATGTATATAGTCATTATACAAAAATTATAATCTTTGGACATATAGGCTGCTGAATTCCATGGAGTTAGTTACACGCACCATCATTGAACTCAGCGGTGCCTATGTAGTAAATAATCGTCATGAAAATTAATTTTATCAGTTAGTTCGATTTAAATTAATCAAGATAAGACTGCAGCACTTAAAAACATTCAGTGTTCATGAATGTATTAAGTCACTGGTACATATGGCTTTAGAAACTTATACATAAGGGGTGTCTATTTTAATTTTTCCATTTTAGGCTTAATATTTCTCTCGGAATAAAAACCATACTTAAATAATTTTATACTTCACTAGAATTTAAAATATTTCTTAGGCATTGCTTTGATTATTTTTATATTAATAAAAGTTTTTGATTTTCCTCGCTAAACAAGATTAATAACCAGAACTGACAATTTGTATATTTCAGGTACGATTATTTCACTCAAAAATCCAATATTCGACACTTAACACAATACTGTAACAATAAACCAGAGTGTATTGTGGACCCACCATGTGATATTGTCAGGATGTGAATGTTCCTTTGTTACATATTGGCAGCAAACTTCTGATAGTAAATCGTAACAGAGGCGGGATAGTTTTCCGTACCGGATAAATATTAGAATTAACAACGATATAATATAAATAGTTTAAATTTCTGAAAATGTTATATAATGTTGATTTTTAATTCTAATATAATTATTTTTTGCGTCAGGTTGCGTTAAAATATTCTTATTTAGATACAATATTATAAAAATTTTAGAGACATGCATGTTAAAATTGTATAATCTATGTTTTGCATGATAAAATCCATACTTGATAGAATACATAATTATGAGTAAAGTGGTTAGTATCGGTTGTAAATTGTATTTGACGAGGGAGGCAAAATTAATTAAAAATATACCATTATTTGCTTAAAGACACTTTTACTATATTATATGAAAAATATATAACAGGAAAAAGTAAAATGTCTTCTTATAATTAAATTTTTGTTGCATAATAGTCAATTCTACTCATTTGTTTTTTATTCCCGTATCAATACCTGATATTATTTATTTGTATTACAATAAGAAAATAATACAAACTAACTCACTGAAATACTTGATAGTATGCCAGTTTATTTCTCAAACCCTTGTTATAAGGTAATGAGAAAATCAATAATTTCATTCATAAAAATAATCGTAATAAATTAAGCACGAGGACATTATCAGCGAGGGGGTTCAAGGGCTCCGGACCTCACCATCTAATTTTAAAAATTTCAACTATTTTATAGTAAACGATTATTGTTATTAAAATAATTCAGTATTATTGTCATATACTGCTGAAAGATCGTTCTCACACACAAAGAAACTGGTTAAGAACTTTTTAATGAACAAAATGGGGTCTTACTCCACTACGGGAAAATATCAGTTGTCTGGACCCCCTCCCCGCAAATATTTCCTACACGCTTTTTAATGCCTAAAATATAAATATTCGTACAAATATTCTTCGTTTAAATTCCACAGATATTTGGCTACGGATGTTGTATTCATGCCAGATCTACAGTTTACGTGAAGACGTGTTGAAGTGGAAATTCTCCCCACAAAACATCTGTGGCCATTTAACTTCTGCAGAAGTAAGAGTGCACATGAGTTTAAGACTTTATCGGTTACACCCGGTTGAAGTAGTTATAGCCAGTCGGTAACGTAATAATACGTTTACCTTTCTTTCCTCTAATATCCCAAAGTTGCACTATACTCTTTCATTCTGCAATCAATGAGTATTACGAAGCTACAGTGCTTTTCATATATTTTAATTTCATGTTTAGTTTCCACATGCAAAAGTTGAATGAAGTGTGCATATATCATGTGGTTTGAAGCTGCAAGTCAAGCTTAAAAATTCTTATTTAATTTAGTATTTCGCTTTTGGCCATATGTGAATGGATGTTTTAATGTAAATAACGATAATACTATTGGAGATGTGTAGATGCTTTCTTGTTACAAGACATGGGCGTTTCACGGTCAGTTTTAAGCACAAATGCGACAAATTCTAAGGGATATTCAGAACTCAAAAGAAAGCCATCCGAATCGTTTCAAAATTGAATTTCAGAAATTTTTGTAAGAATGCCTTCAAGGAGCTTACATTTAGGGCCGACTTCCGCGTACAAGAACACAGAACGTCATCATTGTAAACGTTTGACGTCTGAGGTTGGTGTCTAGCTGATCAAATAACTCCTTGAGGAAATAAAGCAACTGAACGACCTAAATAATTCAAAGCTCGACTAATGGGATTCTAATGGGAATAATGGGACTAATGGGAATAATTCGGATGGGATTAAATTAAATAAAAATATGATCATTTCTTAAAAAAATGTATAAAGTATGTACAATTATATATTTGATTTGAGTAAAAGAAATTGTGTCTTCATAAGTGAGTGAATGGCTGTTATTTGTAAAAGTGTTATGCGACGACTTCTGTCTACAGATATACAAAATACTAATGGTTGTATTCAGTTTTGAAACCACACCAAAGATTACTAGTTGTTTCCAGCGGCTTCGCACGCTTTTCTTAAGCTTTACCCGTGTATGATCAATTCTAGTTTAAGTGATTTATATTTTCAACACCGATGTAGAGTTTGCATGGTTGCCACGATCAAGAAAATCTGTGTATGTTTATAACCATTGTACACGTGCATGCACTTTATTGAAAATTGCTCTAACATTCAATCTAATTTTAACCAGAATTTATCCCTAAGACATATTTACATCGTAACTTAGTGCCTTCAAATGGTGTTTGGCATTTAATATCCGTAACTGTCTCATAATTACAGTTTATACAGTAATGCGCAGGCGCTTTGAAAACATCCATCTTCATCGTCGAAAAAACATATACGTAACAATTTTCAAAATATTCAGTCATATAGTTTACGACTCTATAAAGGACACACATACAAACGTTCATTTATATATACATATATATATATATATAATGATATATAATAATAAATAATAAGAGAAGCCAACCGTCAATTAGAACATAAAGGCACTTATCAGTTATTAAAATCTGATATGACAAACCAATTTAATAAAGAAATAACGAAATATTTGAAAGAAAATTCTATTAAAGAGGAATTGCCAAAAGAGCTAATTGATATTTTAATAAACACAAATCCTCAAACACCCGTTTTCTACCTGTTACCGAAAGTACACAAAACAAAGATATCACCACCTGGCCGTCCCATAGTCGCCTCAATATCATCTCCCACAGAAAGAATATCAGGGTTTGTAGATGTACACCTACAGGAGTTTGTCAAAAATGTACCATCCTACTTGAAAAACACTGATCATTTTATTGAAAGATTAAAAGAAATACCCCAGCCTATTGCAACAAATGTGACGTTAGTTACGATTGATGTAACTTCCTTATATACTAATATTGACCACAATAAAGGTACTGAAGCTGTGAAACACTTTCTAAATAAAAGACCTGGAAATTCAAAACCAAGCACTAACTTCATCATTACTCTCATAAATTTTATATTATCTTCCAATTGTTTTCGATTTCAAGACAAATTTTATTTACAAAAGAAAGGAACAGCCATGGGTACCCGAATGGCCCCATCATACGCAAATCTTTTTATGGCAAAATTTGAACAAGATTTTCTACATTCTCAAACATTTAAACCATTATTCTGGACTAGATACATAGATGACATTTTTATGTTATGGACAGAGAGTAATGAAAAACTTTTAGATTTCTTAAACGCATTGAACTCATTCGATAACAATTTAAAATTTACTTGGAAAATTTCAACAGAGTCAGTT
Source organism: Homalodisca vitripennis (assembly GCF_021130785.1). Taxonomy (NCBI): domain Eukaryota; kingdom Metazoa; phylum Arthropoda; class Insecta; order Hemiptera; family Cicadellidae; genus Homalodisca; species Homalodisca vitripennis. The sequence goes on from NW_025776494.1 coordinate 66,890, forward strand.
ACATTTCTGGATATTGACGTTTACATCAACAAAGGTTACTTGAAACACAAAATTAATGTAAAACCTACCAACACTTTTCAATATCTACACTACAACAGTTGTCACCCTGTATATGTAAAAACATCAATTCCCAAAAGCTTGGCTACACGAGCAACTAAATTATGCAGTGAGAGTGAAGATCTTAAAAATTATTTTAGTAACATATATGATGCTTTTTTAAAACGAGGATATCCTGAGAAACTATTGAATGAAAAGCTACAGCTCAATGAAAGTAAACTTAATAATAATTATGTCAAAAAGAAATATTATGATGAGCCTAAATTAATAACACAATATCATCCTGGTCTTTACAAAATTAACAACATTTTTAAAGTAGCTTACAAAATTCTTCAAAATTCTCCACTGACAGACTCATTTTTAAAAAGTATTCCACGTATTGTTTTTAAAAGACCTCCTATTTTAAAGGACATTATATCGAAACCAAAATTACCAGCTGATTCTGATGTGGAAAATAAATTTAAAGGAGCACATCCATGTAATAAATCAAGATGCATGGTGTGCAATCAAATACAAGAGTCATCAAAATTCGAAAGTAGTTCAACTAAAAAAGTATACAAAATCATTGGAAATTTGACATGTGATACAAAAAATTTAGTATACCAAATTCAGTGTAAAAAAATGTCCTAAAGACTACATTGGCTCTACAACAAATAATTTAAGAATAAGAATGACAGGTCACCGTTATGATTTTAAGCATAATGATGAATCAAAACCATTAGTCATTCATAGTAAATTACACAAAGAATCTTTTGAAAATTTATATACAGTAAAACCAATACGATCAATAAAAAATAATTCAAATACATCAAAATTAAGAAACTTAGAACAAGCATGTCAAATTGTCACAAAATCTAAATTTCCCTATGGATTAAATCTTTGATAAATTAAATCATCTGAACACTCATCACATCTTTACACCCACAGTTTGAACATATGTTTATCATTTCAAGAATACTTATTAATTTATTTATCTGTTTACATGTATGTTTTTAATTATTTTATGTGTTTTGTTATGTTGTTTTGACCTGAAGAAGCGTAATGCGAAATATAGTCAATTAATATTAATATGTTGGCCTTTTTCTACATATATATATATGTATATATATAACGTCATACGTCCTGTGAATATATATATACATAAACATTTATACATATATATGGACGTATGACGTTACTTTATATATTCATGTAAATATTATTCCCAACATATTTGTAATCTTATATGGCAAATTGTCTACAAAAGAACTATAGTATGCAACCTAGAAGTTTGTTCATTGTTTTTTTTAACTAACTGTCTAGAAGAAAAGCGGTAGAAGAAAATTCGGCGATTGTATATGTCACCGTTATTTTGTCACTGGTGCAGATTTTCTCCGTTAATCAGCTTGCCACAACAAAGTACCACAACAATAATACTCACATCTCTCCCTTGATTACACTTATCAGTTCCTGGACACAACAGTGATTTTTCTGTAGTACGTTTTGTGTACTTTATACATTGCAGTTCTAGAACTAGTAACACCTTCATTTGTATCGCCACTGGAGTTAGACTACACCGATAGTACACACTGGAAAACATTAATCTCCTCTTTATTTGAACTTTCAATGGACTTGTTTTACAAGGATGACCCAAAATATGTAATTACTATTATACTGTTTACCCTGTCTCGTGATATATTTTGGCTAGTTCACATTAACTTGTGACACTTTTTTCGAATTCACTCCGCGGGATCTACCTTATCTTGAATTACAGATAGTTACAATTAGCTGCAATCAGTCATAGCAGTCAGATTTGCTTCGGAAATATTTGTAACTACACCCACCGTTATGCACTGGAGTCACAGCCGTTAAGCTCAGCCTGCGCTTAATCGTGTGTGTGAAGGTGGAACAAAAACACAAAAAGATGAACTAAACATTTTGTCATAATATGTTTTATCTAGAACTGTTTTCAAAATACTGATCAGACGTAAATTCCATATCTTAATAATACTTCTGTTGCCACAAAATCTACCTAGTTCTTTCGAGGCTGCAACCCAAGATTTCACAATCAATAATCTATAGAGACATGTCCTGCACACAAGTAGTCACATAATGTGATTCACTTTTGTCTGAAAAGTCATGCAACGGAATATCATCCATTAGTCAAGAGCTAGGTTTATCAGATAGTTTATTTGAGGAAGAAATATATTGTAGATACTAATTCTGATCGTACATTGGTTCATAAAATTTTAACAAATTACATAAAACAAAAAGTTGTTAATTTATTATTACTATAAATTTAAATACACTGCTTATAACTACAATAAAATATTTTGAGAAGTATGTGATGGTATACAACAATGTTTGCATCTGTGAAGGACATGTACATTAGCAGGTTAACTCTACACCCACGGTGTTCCTGTAAGTTGGACAGTATAGAATTATGTGTCAAACAAAATTCATTTTAAATACTATACAACATTATGTATCTTGCATTATTGATTATTTTATATTCTCTAAAATTGATTTTCAATAAAACAGTCTTGAGATTATATTTTCACACACATTTAGTAAATCAATTGTACAGGTTTGCATCAAATATGTCACATAAATATTTGAACTCCGCCTTTACAATAGTCAACTCCACTCATAAAAAAGCGCAGAAATGTGGTTGATGAAAATAATTTTAATATTACCTCCACAATTAGATAATGGGTTATGTAATGGACCAATTTTGCGTCCCCTTAAAGTACTGGTGAACTAGTACATATAAAGTATTAGTGTACTGTTAAGTCAAATTACTAGTTTACTAGTAAACTTAAAGTACTAATTTGATATTACATTTAAATTATTAGTGTACTTTTGCATTTAAAGTATTCGTGTAATAGTGCATATTAACAGAGTTAATAATATAATTGTCTTTATCCTAATGAGAGATTATTTTTACAAGCCACTATACAATACACAATACAATACAATAGTGGTAGCTACTAAGGCAAATAAATTATCGTTCTAAAAAAACATTTTCTTAATATAATATTCATATTTAATATACAAACAGTTATTTTGTATATTAAATAATGTATAAAATAATACATATTATAGTATATAATAATATAAAATTTATAATAATTGAGCCACACCCCGCTTCCGCTCGCCCGTACCAAGCTAGCTTAACAAAGAACGTGCTCCCATTGGAGCGGAGCGGGGCCCGACTCACGGAGAGAGAGCAAGGAAAGGCAAAGAAAGAACGTGGATGGCCAGCCATAGTGAAAATATATATATATATTTGAGAAGAAAAAAAAAACAAGGGGACAAATGCAGACAAAACTACCCAGAAAGGTTGCCTACTCAGGTGCACCTGGAGAACAAAACTATAAGTGGTCAACCCAGACTTATGGATAAAATTAAAAATCTTTATAAATTTAAGTTAGATAGAATTTAGAGCACCAAATTTCAAACAGGACAAGCCAAAATCACCCGGAGTCCTGTGGTACAGGGCGGGTTCCTGAAAGGATAGAATTAACCTAAACTTAACTATTTAAAACTAGATAACAAACTGGATAACAATACTTAAATAACAGGCACACTGAGACAATATCACAACAGGGTATCACAGAGAAATAATGTCCTCAGGTAGGAAAACCTTAGTAGCCCGCCATGGCACCGGTGTAAGGACCCGGCCCAAGAATCATGGGAGAGGCGGACATTGGAGCTGGAGCTCGTGAACCCTGCAAGCACAGAGTGCTTCTATAGCCTATCTTGCTAGGTAAACATTTCAACAAAGTAAAAGTGTATAAACAAGTTTCAGAAGCCCTGGGTACATGAAAACAATTCAAAAGAATAAAAGTTAAGAATTAAGAGTGAAAAAAAAAAGAAAATAGTAAAAAAAGATTTAGAAGGTAAAACTATTATAATCAATAAATATACAGGAAATTACATGTTAAAGTTATAATTAACTGCTGTGACATAAGTAATAGTACAGTACAAAACAAAAGGTAAGTCTAGAAAACCTTTGGTTTAGAAAAACAAAAGAAACCCATATAACCAAGTACAAAAAAATTAAGATAAGGTCAGAATTTCAACTTTAAAGACTAACAGTAAGTAAAAGCAAGCACAAAAGGAGTTGGAACCTTTAGTAAAAGTAGCAGGGACATCTGGGTCAAGCAGAGAGAGCTTAATATAAACATTTTGTGGTACATAAAAACAAAAAATAATAACCATAATACAAGACAACTACCAAGGAAACTAAAATTATGGAAAAACTTATAAAATACACTATGTAGAGTTAATTCCTGAACCGAATTAGCTGAAACTTTCTGAAAAGCAGGGGAAAAGCTCCCTGCAGCTATAATAAGGTAAATCCCCCCTGAAAATTTAGGGAAACAAAAGATAGCCTAAGAAACCCTTTGATCTAGGCTTATATTAAACTCTAGGCCTATCTAGGCTAAAAACTTAAACTTAGAAACAGGGTGAAAACAGTTTGCTTAGAGTTGACAGAATAAAAGTTAAATCCGGAAAACATAAATCCCAATTTAAATTCCCCCAAATAACAGTTAGCCTAAGAAACAAAAAAAACAATGGGAAAAGTTAAAGTTGCCATTTTCAAGGGTCAGTAAAAAAAACAATTTAGCGGCCTCCTAAGGCTGGGAGAAAAGGAGACAAGTTACTAAATAACACATAACTAATAAATACAAAACTAGAATCCCCAGAACCTATAACTTAAATTCAGAACCCCACGCTTATTGAGGTTAACCTGCTAAACGAACAAATATAAGTAAAATATAAATAGCGAACAGTTACTCACTCGTCAGTTGACACAGCCGTATTTAGCCAGACATTTGGGGCAAAACAAAACCCAAAACTAAATAAAAGGGTAAAAACAAAATAAACTTCACTAGTAACGGTCTGAACAGAAGTGAAAGTCGCTACCCTCTCGATCCAGTCGCAGACGACACCAAAGCCTCGAAGAGTCAACGAGAGCAAACACCAACAACAAAATAAAACACTATAACAAAAAAGAGTAGGGAAAACCGAAAGGGGCACGAGAATTTGACCCGGCTCATAATATTGTATTAAAAAATAATTTATTACATGTTTTTAAAAAAGTACCTGTAGTTCTAAATGTTATAGCTAATTATTTCAGTTAATTAAACTGTAAAACATTTAGTGTGTAGCATTTTCCCAATCTAATCGCATTTACGTTAAATGTAATTATTATAATGGAATTTTTTTGAACCATATTTCCTATACTGATATTTATTTTTTAACTTCGTATTTTTGTAACTCACTGTTTAACCAAATTACATCATCTTTATAGTGCGTGTTGTCATACCTTCTTTTAATCATAGGTCAAGTTAAGACCGTTATGAAGACACTGTATATACTAAAAAAAAACTTGTATTAGAAACTTTAATACATTAAATTTTCTTAAATATCGATTAAAACAGTCATGCTAATTGGATAATGAGAGGAATGAATTATATCCAAAGAAGGAAAGTTTCTTTCCTATACACTTGTAGAAATGGTTTCCTATTGAAGTCAGTTTGAATGCCGCAATGTACCGTCGAATTGATACATGGAGCAGATGTCACACAGGATGTATTGGAGAACGACAGTAGATTATAAAGTGGCAGACGATATGTGGTGGCAGTTCGAGCGCTACTACCCTGACTGCAAACATTTGTCAAACTGCGAAATTCCTCCAGACCTCATATTAGTCGGAATAAAAAGTATGCAGTTCTTCATAATTAGTCTAATTGCAGATGTCACTGACAAATTTACTATCTATCTTTTTCTAAAGAGTAAAATACAGACTTTTAAACAAAACTTGATTATGAATGTTTAGCTCCATTATCTTAGTTGTTTTTGACCAAAATACGCGTTTTAGAAACACTCTACTGTTGCCTTATACAAAGAAACTGCAATTGTCATAGATGTAACCTTTAGGACCTAAATAGGTTTATAAGACCTGCGTACATGTATATTCTCGATCGGAACATGTAAGCAAAAACAACCTCCGTTTCAAAATGACATAGAACAACATTATTCATTACATCATGGAGGTGTTAACTGAATCGCTAAGGTTTCGAGAATAGGATTCCTCCTGCTGACCTTAAATTGTTTAGTTTTTGCTGAAATCGTTTATTATGAAATATTGGAGAGAAGATATACGGATTTTACAGTACATTTAAAAAAGATGAGGGCCCTAAAACTGTTAATTAAACTTACATCTAAAACTGATCAGAAGATTGAAAGATTTTCCAATAATTATCGCCTTACTTGAGTGTCTAGACTGCCTTTTAGAATGAATATTCCCACAGTGTCATTGTGTTTTAGTAGGTAATTACGTGAGAAATTGCCGGTTACTGCTACTAATATTATGAATTAAAGGAAGAATTCCTTTGTGCTTATTTGAGTATTTTTATTTGCTAAACCTTAGTGAAGACTTGTAACTGTGTATGAAGCTACGTTTCTATATAAGGAACCCTGAGTTCAATTATTGTGGGTGTTACTTCATCTGATCTTGCTGATCGTTAGCGAATATTTTTACATTTCTTTATAGGTATCCATGACTTCAATGACGAAATAGCAGGATAAATATATTTTCAAATAAATTCAGTATACTCATAATTTTTTTTTTATGTGGCACATTAATACACGTAGCCTAATTATACCAACACATCGTTTTATAACTACTTGATGTGTAAAGCATTATTACTTAAATCCTATTATAAAACACAATATAAAGAATTAAAAAAAAAACTGTATCATGTGGTAAGACACACATTTCTCGAGAAATTCTTCGTCTTTAGACTTGAAATTTGAAATAATCACTATAGACATATACAACAATAAATTCTATGATTTTGCATGTCTAACCATAAAAACTGGCTGAGTGTCTTTTAATGGTTTTACAGTAAAACAAGCAATTGTGTACACTGAGACAATTTCTCTTTTGTTGGCCGGAAGAAGTAAACAGTTCTTTGAAGAATGATCTGTCATTCTGTCTGTCAATAATAAAAGGAGCTAGAGATTCACATTTTGCAAAATAACTCAATGAACCCTGTTATGAGGCACGTGGTGGCTTACACATACCATGTATAGTTAATAAGAAACATTTTTCACTCACTTTCTTTACGTTTCAAAGTACTTGAGCTTATAACAGGTTTTTAAGAGGCTCAAGTAGTGCTTGGAGGGATTTACTATAAAATGTACTTATTTTTACTATAAAATGTTGTTTACCATTTATTAACTTCCTTTAAAAAAAGGTGGAATAATGATTACTATTTCATTACATAAATCTTGCTTTGTTTGGTTATTTTATTTTAAGAAGGTAAGCCTCTTTGGAAAATGTAGATTTAATTTAGGTTTTGTTCAAAATCTGTAACTTTAAGTTTTATAACAGAAATTTGAAATCTACACATATAAAAAATGATGTTCGTAAAGATGAAATTGATAAACTCAGAAACTATTTGACTGATTATTATGAAAATTAGTACGCAAATGCATTTTTACACCGAGAATGCTATGCCCATTCATTGATGTAACTCACCATCAGACAGCGCTGAAAAACATAGTTCTTAAAAGGACCTGTACACCATAAACTGCAATTATGAGACAGTTACGTATATTAAATAGCCAAACACTTTTTTAAGGCGCTAAGTAATGATGCATATATGTCTGTAAAATAAATTTCTGGCCAAATTTAAAGCTTATTAGTTACACCACTTTAGAATAAACGACATGTACGTTTACAATTTATAGCTATAAATATACACTTCTGACAGATGTGCTTGATCGTGGCAGTAAGGTAAACTCTACATCGACGTTATATTCGGCGAAATACAATTCGCTTGAATATAATAATTACTAAACGTGCTTGCAAATAGTTCTTATACCTAATGTCTATACTATATAAATATTTTTTTTTATTATTGAAAGCTCCTGAAAATGGAAATCCTTGAAAGTGTATAAACATGATAAAGGTTTGATCCTGTCATCGTAAAGCTCGGTCTCACCACATCTCATACTGAATAGAGTTATTTACATGTAAATGTGACCGTAAACAGTTTACGTTTACCAGGTCCTGGCTCCCGGGTAGAGAAGTAATTTGTAAGCGGATTATACCTAACTCTTGAAATAACTTTGATTTATACATATGTAAGTATATAAAATTAATATTTATGTATCAAATACAATACTTAATGTTATCAAAGTTTTTGTCATATGTTTATATTTTCAATTACATTTTTATTATTAAAATTTATATAAACTATATTTTACCTATGTACAATGTATTAGTATAATATAAAGTACTAAAATTGTCTATGTGGCATGTTGATTGATTTAAAAAGACATCTTTAGTCTCAATTAGGCTTAGGATTGCTCCACGTTGGCCTTGAATAGATCAATTATAACTGAAATAGTTTGAGCTATTTAATAAAATATTGGAGCGAAATTGGAGAAGTTCTGAGGTACTTAGGAAAAGGTTTAATTTTACTAATTCAATTCCCCATCTTCAACCTTAAATCTAAAATGGATCAAGAAGTTGAAATATCTTTCAGTGACTATCACTTACCTCAGGTTTGCTTGAAATACAGTTTGAATATTTTCAAAAGCTCTTGTTGTCTCGTGAAAATTGCGTGCGAGGCCACGGGTAGCTACTGGCAGTAACTTATCTATAAGTATAAATAACATAGTAAACTAAAAATCGGTAATTTTTAATACTTTACAAAACATGAATACGCCTCAGTGAATATTATGTTAGATGCTTCATCATCATAAATTCTTATGGCACATTTAAATCCCCCCCCGTATTTGGAGGTCCCACCTTCATACCGAATAACAGAAACACGATGTTAACTACGTACTAGGGGTTCAAATGCAGTGTACCATTAAATCCACATCACATTCACACACGGCTATAGCTGCTGTGTTGTATCAATGCATGCATCATTACACCTGCAGGTGCTCACATTTAATCACCTGTCGGTACCATACATGTATGACTACCCTCTCACTCAACTGCAGTGTAATTACAAACATCATTATACTTTTATTGAACTAAAATTAACTCTGTATAAAATCTACACTAAGCATTTCAACCATTCCCTTCATTTTGTAACAACACTATATTTTTTATTAGTGAAATGTTCTAGGTCTGAGTGGTGCAGTTGTAAGAGTTATACACACTGAAATATCATTGAAGTCATATTTACAGAGATTGTAAAATATTATTAAGATAGGTAGATGACAAAGTTACAGACATTCCATTGAAGATAAAAGAATGAGCCGTGAACTTGCCAAGGTCTGAAGTCTCATACAAGCTGGTCTCGGCCTACCAGGAGCATCCAGAGATTCGAAACATCCACAGGCCAAGAGCTCTGAGACATTGAGAGCTCCAATAGTCAGGAGACGTATTTTGAGAGCCAAGAGCACTCGAAGAAGGTGCTTCCGGAATCTTTTATAAGCTAAGAGTCACGTCATCTCAGAATTATGAAGAGCTTGAAAACCACCCGAGGCCGAGAGCTAATATATCTGAAAAGTAAAGAGTGAACTTTCCCTCCCAATTTTCATGCCAGGAAGTTTTCTTTTCCAGAAAACTCTCCGTGGAATGGATCTTCAATAGATTGTATAAGTTTTGACTCATCTGTCAGTGGCCAAAACATCCTAGCGACAACAAGCTTTTGAAGAAGGGGGCTCATCTTGTTTCCGTCTAGTTCCTGGAGCATATCGAGGCCTGGAACGCCCATTTACCAACAGAAACATACAAGAGTCGATACAAAAGATTTCTACTACATAGATTAAATACTAAATAACCCCAGTCAACAGTCAGCTACTATAGACATGACCTCCAAGAGCTAGGCTATGCTGAGGCTTCGATGTCTAGAAGTGTAAAGATTATGGAGACTTCCAGCCTATACAGGTAGAAACTCCTGGTATCTGGAAGCATTCGGCAGATTACATCTCTTACCCTCTGGAGGTTTTAGAAACACGGTATATTCCTATCTCTGGATGACTGTAATTAAGGTATGCGCGATTTATTTTACTTTGTGTGTTCTTGCAGTTATGTACTCAAATATACTTTGTACTTTATACACAAGAGCTTTAACATATTGTTAAAGTCGAGGTAAAAAAATGCATTATTCAACATAATAGAACGAGGTCAACGTTCAGGCTAAAAAACCCTCTCTAACACTTAACCTGTGGACCAACGTCATCAAGGTGAGCAACAAGACTAGGATCGCTCAGCGGTCACCCATCCAAGCAGCAGCCACGCTCGACGTTGCTTGAGTGGTTGATTATCTTGTGATAATCCCTGTACCCGCTACATTGTACCATTGTTCAGAGTCAGGAATGGCTTACTTTACTTTGCGGTTTCTTGTAGAATATACGCTGTATTGTCTGTTGGTTTTGAGGGAATATATTGTTCAGAGCCAGGAAAATTGAAACCTCAGACGTAGGATTAAATATGGGTTGACGGAGGATAGTAATCGGATAGGATGTAAATTTATTAATTACATCTTTCCGAGAAATTAATTATAAGCATTAAGTGATTACATTAGTTAAGAAATAGCATCGTAAATAAACCTTTAAGATATAGTTGATTATCAGCATGATAGAGTTCATGGATATGGCGTCCCTTCTGAGTATTCCATCATGGGAGGGCTTGTTGTGATATTGCTCATCACCAGAAAAGGGTCAAGACAGGCCTGCTATAGCCTACGAGAATAAGGAGGTTTCTTTAGATATAGCTCATCACGAGGCGAGGGTCAGGACAGCCCTGCTATAATCAACGAGAATATGGAGGGTTTGTTGAGGTATTGCTCATCACCAGATGAGGGTCAAGACAGCACTGACTTTCTTAAATTGTGCTTTCATCGTAACTGGTTATGAAATAAATAATTTTCTGATAATATTTTAGTGCCAATAATCAATAATATGAATTTTCTAAATATAAAAATATATTGTATCATACAATACTACGTCCACTTACTCATAGATGCATCCATGTTCAAATGATTGCGATAGTACTCGTACATAGAACGCTACAAACGTAGCATGCTACAGTAGCTCTTCACTGTACGTACATGTGACATGTATCGCCCATTTGACATTTGGAGGACTCTCCAGCTTCATTTGGCAGAGCTCTGTCCTTTCAGCTTTATCATTCACCACTCCTGGCCATTGAGACCGAGAGAAAAGCGGGGTAATATACAGGAGTCAAGTATATTGCACACACGTTTTTCAATTTTCCATTTCCTATCCCCCTGATAGGTCCTTTTGTTACTGAGAACTGCCAATATTCCAAATACTTGTATCCACATAGTGTGGAGCAAAACAGATTCTGTAAATATATATTTATTTATAAACTATTAGCAGTTACCAGTGGCTTCGCACATAACTTTGAAGGATTTGCACGTGTAGGGCCACTTCTAGATCAAGTGAATTATATATCTGATGCGAATGCTGAGTTTGCCTTGTTACCAAAATCAACAACATAGGCTATGTCAAAAACTGTATATTTATAGCTATTTAAATTTACTACGGTTTTACATGCTCCGTACTGTAGTTTAGTTTGATACATTTTCCAGATAAAATATATACATACACAAGTTTGAGAGTCCATTTTTCACTAAAAGACAACAAAGATAGGTTCTGTAATAGTCTTTAAATTTATAATTAATATTATATAGTAATTTTGTGCTTGATGTCTGGATTACGGTACTGACTAAGGACCGCATTATCTAGATATTGTCTTATTCTTGGTCAACACTAGTTGCAAAAACGGTTGAAATAAGAAGTGTTACTCTGAAGATAAAACAATAAATGTTATAAATTGTATCTTTCTATATATAAAGCAGCTTTAATCTAAAAAAAATTGTTTATAAAAATACCAAACACAAAATTATATAAAGAATGGCAAAAGCACTTAATTTGTACCACTAAAAATTAAATTTACATTTTCTAAGTTGACATAATAAAATAAATATTGAACTTTTGAAAAAAGTTTGTTTTACTTTACTTTGGATCCGAAATAAAATAGTATTAAACCTAATAATAAATAACGATGAAGCTCATTTTCTCGTGGGCTACCTATCTTGCAAATGAGTGAATACTGTATTATGGATGAGGAGCGTTATCTCGACCGGAAACTAAACATTCCAAGGCATAATGTCAAAAAGAGTTAATACCATCCGAGATGAAAAAAGACCTAAGATGTTTCCGATCAATACCTACATTCTTACCAGCAGGCACGGTACACATTACAACCGATATACTAATTCACATTTATTAAAAACTAGCGGCTATTTACTGAGATAACTAAAATATATTCCAATTTCTTGATGAATTTTCGGTTTAAGGGTGGGGCATGGAGTTTTTATATAACTTTTTCATAAATATTCTTGAAATTCCTCTAAACTTCTCTCCAATACTTCATGATATTATATTGAATAGCAATTAGGGCAATGTGGAGTCCAAAGGAAACTAAAGTCGAAGTCCTAAGCTTTACAGTTAACACAGCTATGATTTAATAAATTATGGCATTTTATTGAATTTAATTAAAATCCCAATAAAAAAACCGAGACCAAAAAAAGCTACTGTACGTAACTTCATATTCTTAAAGTGTAATACTTTGACAGTTGATAAGCAACAAAAATTACTATCACCAGTATAAATGTGTACAGATTATTATACTATTATTATTGACTTATTATCTGCTTACTAAGCCAAGTCCATAAATATAATGTATATGGTATTAAGTCAGATTTGCATAGCCCGGAGTGATTTTCTAAGTAGGCATATACCTGTATTTTAACCAGAGACCATAAGAATGTCTACGTACGATTTTAGTAAAAATGGATCTAGTAGCTTTGCGTGACTGAGTAAAACACACACACACACACACACACACTCACACACACACTCACACACACACACACACACACACACACACACTCACACACACACACACACACACACACACACACACACACACACACACACACACACACACACACACACACACACACACACACACACACAGATATATATATATATATATATATATATATATATATATATATATATATATACCAGTAATGATATAATAGTACAGAAAATTAAACATAGATTATTGCTTCATAGTATTCAATACATTTAAACAATTTCTGGGGATATTCAATGATGTGAGATAGTAATTTTTCTTAATTATTTAGAGTTTAAATCCTAATTATAAATAATTATCAAAAAGTAACGGAACAGTCAAAGTTCATGAAGCCTCTATACATTTATATAATTACATCAAATACATTACTTTTTATTAGTTACGGCTTTCATTTATATATGACACAAAAGAAAGAAAGAAAGAAACTGTTATTTTTACTCAAATAACTTATACAAATAACTTGAAATGTTAAATATTCACGTGTCACTTAGATGAGATCCTTTTTAAGAAGAAATTAGACGGCAAAGTCTATAAAACTTAATCATACCTTCTTGACACCTACAGTTTTAATTAAAGTAATAATAATTGCTTTGACAGTGAAACACCGGAAGTAATTTCATTTCACCTCGTAGATTACACGATTCTGGGACGTGATTTAATGAAAGATTACGTTTAGACTAAATAAAGCGCACTCGATTCGCTTCATTGAAGTAATGCTTTTTGAGTTAAACTCATTTTGAAGAGAACTTATTAACATTTATAATTGTATCAACACAGTATAAATTAAAGTCATATTTGTGTTGGTCTTTTTGTGCATCGATATTTTAAAAACTATTAAACTGATATTGATACAGTTTTTACTGCCCGCTTCGTTATGAACTAGGGCAGGTCAATCAAGAAGAAGCATTAATATTTAAATAACAAAAAGTACAGGAAATGTTGTATAATGGAAAAATTTATATTTTTGACCGTTTTGATTTGAAATACCGAATAAATCTGACAAATCTATAAGGATACAACGAAATAATGTATTATAAGATTTTACATTCCAAAAAGGCCTACGAAATTTTCCGCGGTGGCATATATCCACCTCAAAAGAATAACCCATCATACCCATTTTGATTAGTATTTCCGATTATATTTTTTTGATCAGGGTAAAAACCAGGACAAAAATCAAAACAAATCATTATGGTACTTGAAAAATCTTAGAAATAAAATAAATGAAGGAATAGAAAGAGCCGAAAATGGACGCTTTTTAATTAAAGTTGGGGTTTTATATATATATATATATATATATATATATATATATATATATATATATATATATATATATATATGTAAATATGTATATATATTTCCTTGATCGGCGAGGAAGTCGAAATGAAATATGAAACTTTCAATACGTTACGTGGAAAACTAATCTATAAAGACGGAAGTTCATAGAACAAAACCTAAAATAGGACCAGTCAAAATTATACTTACGTTTTCAATCTCTCAACCATGGATACTGAAGTAATAGGAACCTGATTTGTCTACTTATATTGAAGCAAATTGTAGGGCTACATCATATTACATCAAAAACGTGCACATTCATTCATAACGCATTTCCTACTTTTTCTAAACCTTCCACAATCCCATTCATACCACAATCTTGGTTACTTTTAAATCAAACATTTTTCCATATTGTTGCTTACATCTAAACGATAATTTACTTAATATAGCCATCATAATCAAGTGGATAATAATGCTGAGCCATTTATTTTTCATCAGTTAATTCCTAGCACCGTGAGATTCCATGTAAAAATGTCATATAATTATTATCCGTTTGAATAGAAATGTATTTATCCTTTGATTTTCTCATTGCAATCATGTACCCATAGATCAATGTAAAAACTTACTCTAACGTGTTTTCCTTCATCACCTGAGTAGCTTCCAATACTCCGCTCACAGTTTTTTCACTGGATATTCACAAGATATGTACTTAAAGTTAAACCCAGGTTACAAGAACCTTGTACATTGTAATTGCATTTCATTTATTTACAGATAGGGTGTTGTTTCAGGAGCACATCATTAATGTAAGTTAAAGCTGTGTTATTCCACAAATGAAAAGTTGTGAGAGACAACCGCAAACATCATGGCGGTCAAATATATAAAGGTATTAACGTTGGGGTTTAAATTTACGTCGCTAATAGACATGTAATTGAGGTATTATCTAGTGGAAGATTACACATAACTTAATAATAAGTCCAATGACGTTATTATACATCTTTTTACATTTAAGGTTTGGCAAAATAATATTGCCTTAGTCTAAAACCTTAGCTGGACCACAATATCTTAATCCCATAATCATAACAACAATTTTTATTATGCTATTAATATAAAATACTACATAGAAATCTCTATTTAAATAAGTGTTTAAACTTATAATAAGTATATGAAAGTTTGTCTGCTTATATTTTATATTAATTCTCAGAATACATAAAACTATTGATTATCACTTAAAGAACCGAATTCAATTTACAAATAAAAGTTTCTGATTACTTAAACTAAGTCAATGTGTATGTTGGTACAGCCAGACTGCAATATTGACAGCACCAGAGTACAGTGAGAGGATCAACTAACCAATATCAACAGTCACGGTTCAGAGATTAGTCTCTCTATCAAATATTGGCACTGAATAATATTTCGAGTGGAAATAACTCCGTATCCTGAATTGTTATGTGTGTGTGCCGCCAAATTTTTTATAAAATAATTGCTATAATTCTAAAGTTGTGTTGTAATATCTAATTAAATAATTTTGTATTTAATCTCAACACATCATTTTCAGCAGCACAGCTTAATTTTTATATGCAATATAAACAAAATAGTAGAAACACGACATAATTAATAAATCTAATATTGACAGGCTCTCATGCCTGTTTGGTTGTCTGTAAAGTAGAAAGGTTATTGGTAATCAGTATCATGGGTATCACTATATTTGCTTGAAAAGTACAAACTACATTAGCAGATTTAATTGCCTCAAGACTTCTTAATCGAGTTTAACCTCAATTTTACACAGCTGTTTTGACATAGCTTTACTTTTACTGTTTATTTTTTAAGTTGAGACACTATAATATTCGTTTAAATTATTGAATAAAATGGTAGACAGAAACAGTATGTTTACCATTCAAAGATAATTCTGAACATAGTGTTAATTACAATCTACAGTTTTACGAGTGATTTTTTTTATCAATCTGATAACATGAATACAATAAGCAAATAAATAGTAGACTTATGGGGATTGCAATTGTTATAAACAATTTTATTATACTAAAAATGTATTGCTTCTTAAAGGATTTAAAAATAAATTACAAATGTTTTGTAATAGTTTAGAATAATCATAAATACTTAATACTACAGAAAAAATCTGAATAGTTTGGTTGGTGAAACATAAATATGATTTTTTTTAACTAACATTTCTATAACTTTGTTTGGAGTATCAATCAAAAGCGGATGCAGGTAATATCTCAATGGATTTCATTGTAAATGAGTCGTTTGAACTCAGTGATTAAGGATCAGGATCGTCAAAGCTGTCTGAACTGTGATTGCTAATCGCTCTTATTCTCGTTTGAATGTCTGATTATTTGTAAACACGAGTAATAATCAGATTGTACCCTACTAGAACTTTTATAAAGACGTGTACTCTATTTTTAATGCTTTAAACGTAAAAATTTAGCTAACCAAAATGAAAATAATTAAACAAAAATTGTATGTTAACAAAGATTTATATCTAAGAGCAGTGTGAACTCAAGGCTCCTTGGGAAGACGTCATTAATTTGTGCCTATAATATATCAACAGCACTGCTCAGGTTCTGTTCTACCTTTGCTTGTAGAAGTATATCCTTCATTATCACTCTGAGAGTTCAAGTAGAATTTAAGCAGTTCAAACAGAATAGCGCCCAAGACTCACAGTCAGTCAGTTAACTTTTCACAACAAACATTATTTAATTTAATATTAACATTTAACCAATATATTATGAAAAATGAACATATGACATAGTGATATAGTAAGCCGTGAACAAATTATTCTGTTTGGCAAAGTGTTAAAAAAATAGGCAACTAAAACAATTTCTTAAATTGCGTAATGGGTTATTTTGGGAGAAAATTTCGGTACTTACCTTATTAAGAAATATTTCGGAAATATTAACTTGAGGATTCAGTTTCCCAATATGTATGTCCAATTTTCTTTTTAATTATATCAATGGGATAAATATTATTCTCTATGTCACCTGTAGTATTGTGATAAAGGTGTAAAATATTAAAAAAAGACAAGATTCAATCTAAAATGTTTTACATAGTAATTTTGCAGTTTCAATTGCAGTTCACGAGAACGTAATTGTAAACTTGTAAAAAACTTGTGAAAAATTGTATGAACCCCTTTTTATAAACAATATCCCTCATAAAAAATACTCTGAAAACTGTACTAAGGAGTTTCAGTAGTCAGGCCACGTTCCATAGTTTTGTGACGACATTTGTTCCCATACGTGTCGACCCATTACAGTTACTGTCTCTGTCCCAATACGTTCTAAATTTATCTCTTTGTAACGCGTTTTATTGATAACAATACTCAAAGTACAGATATTTCTATATAGTTTAATTTATAAAATACTTTTCCTAAAACGCAACACTACACAGTCTAAAACACATTATCAAGTTTAAACTTAATATAGAAATTATGGTGTTATTTATAAGTACTCCGGAAAAATATAATTCCTAAATAAAATGCATTTTTAATTTTAACGTATACTTTTAAATTTATTGGTTTTTATATATAATATTTCAAAATATTTTAAACTGCAAATTTTCAAACTATACAATAAATTAAAGGAGTTATGATTACATTATGGCGTTCTATAGAAATGTAAGTCTTTAAATCGTAAGTTTTAATAGTGCCATTACCATTGTTAGTACAATATATATGTGCTAGTTCCTTATCACAGCTAGAAAGACTACTTAAAATCAACTATTCCTGAAAAGAAAGTGTTGATTTATTATGAATATAAAGAGAAATTGTTGTTGTTTCGGATAAAGTTCTTAACATGCGAAGGTTTAAGTTAAATTTAAAATATGTTCTATATTTCTTGCCATAAACTATACAGCTAAAATGACTAAATAGATAATTTGCATATTTTTTTACACGTGTAGAAACTTTTTCTTACTTTAATTGTATAACAAAAGCACTATTAATAACGAGATAAAGTACGCTGCACCACGTGTTATAACAGGTTTCATTTAGGTTTTATGCTAAATGTAATCTATACCTCTTTTCATTCTCGAGATGTTCTACAGATATATATACCTCGATGTGAGACAACTCTGTGTTTTTGTACATTCTTTTGAAACAGGCCAAAATAGAATCGTAAATTCGTAAAGACAATATGTTATATGTAAATTGTTGTTTACATACATTAAAAAAGATGATATTTTTAAGGAATTTTTACTTTAAATATCAATAAACCTTTCCATATACCTCGTAAACGTGGCTGTGTTTTGTTGATATCACAAAAAGTACTCAGAATAATTGAGTTTCTCCTAGTTTGGAGTGTTCAACTTAAGGGGAGCACTTCGTAAAAAATCTCAAAAATTACAAATTTTTTTTTTTTTTTTTTTATTAAAGTTTGGAATTTCCCGATAACAATGGTGGTATTAAATTTTTTTTATGATGACTAGAAGTGTCCGAAATATTTTTTTTTAAATAGGCCTGCAGGCAGTTTCGGGCCTGTAGCAGTCACACTTTGAATGGTGCTGTTATAGTACTACTTCGTTGCAGTCATGTTCATGATTTGGTTGGCAGTGACAGTTTGTTATGTCAACAACTTACACTAACCAACAAAACATCTGTTTTTATAACCATTGCTTATAACCTAGGTAGCATACATGTTTTGGTTACTGACATTTCTGTTTTAGAGAGTGAAAATTACGTAAATGATTATGGTTTTTTTGTGAGTTTAGTGGAGAGTTCTGAGTATTTTTTGTTATAAGTGTAGTGAATTTTATAATGCCACGTTCAAAGCCTGCTTTCAAGAAACGCGTTTTCAAAGGAAATCAACATAACCCTCCAACTAGTCCTAGGCCTAGTTTCTCAGGATCAAGTAACAATCGAGGTACCAATACTCCAAATGTGGATAGGCCAAGACCTCAAAGTGCATCTTCTAAGAAGGTCAGTCCTTTTTTGAAACAGTACCAATTGAATGAAAATGATGAGTCTGAAAACTGTATAGTTAATATAGGATTGTTGAATGAGGCTCTTAGTAACGTTTCAGTGTGTAAAAAATTGCCATGGCCAACTTGTTTACAAAGTAAAACACATTTGTGGAGATTAAAACTTTGAAATTTGGCATATATGAAGCTGTTACAGCTTTTAATGATGGCTACATTGGCAAATGCAAAGTATTTCAAGAAATAGGAGTGTCACCAGGGCAGCATTTTATTACAGCAATGAAAAAGCTTGACCGGCGGCGAATTTGGAAGGCAGAGAAAGCTCAAGAAGATATAGAGAAAAAAATTAGACAGAAGAAAAACTTACTAAAAAGAAGTCTGGAGGATGAATATGAGGAGCAGGAAGGAGATCAGCCAGCCTATGCACCTGGAATGTACTGAAAAAGGTAATAAAGCAGTATTTTTTCCGTTTTTTGTGTTTTTCCGAAAGTTGCGGTTTTCAATACAAAAGTACATTTTTCTCAAAAACTACAAATGGTAGGAATATGAAATTTTTTTTTGTATGTTTGTAGCACTGTTTTACATATGTGGAAACCACTAAAAACATCACATTTCACTGAGTTCAATATTTATATACATACATATACACATATTTATATAGGTTTTTGACAAGCGTTAAAACAAAAATATATAACTTTTAGGGTATATGCCAAAAAAAATTTTTTTTTTGGTTCCACGTGTTCCCCTAGAAGCCCTCTTTAAATGAAAAAAAGAATTATGAAGATACCTCAAGTAGTTCTTGAGATAAGTGTACCTATGTTAACATTACGAAGATAGGGCGAAGTGCTCCCCTTAATTGCAGTCAACTACACATGCAAATTATTTAAATATATGCCGTTGACAAAATTTAACTGATCATTTTATTTAAATAAATACTCCTTCCAATGTGCGATGAGAGATTGTGGAAGTCTGACATGACCAACCCCACATAGTAAAGCAAATGTGAATTATTCTACTCCTTACAATGTGCGATGAGAGATTGTGGAAGTCTGACATGGCCTACCCAACATAGTAAAGCAAATGTGAATTATTCTACTCCTTACAATGTGCGATGAGAGATTGTGGAAGTCTGACATGACCAACCCCACATAGTAAAGCAAATGTGAACGATTCTACTCCTTACAATGTGCGATGAGAGATTGTGGAAGTCTGACATGACCAACCCCACATAGTAAAGCAAATGTGAATGATTTTACTCCTTACAATGTGCGATGAGAAATTGTGGAAGTCTGACATGACCTACCCCACATAGTAAAGCAAATGTGAATGATTCTACTCCTTACAATGTGCGATGAGAAATTGTGGAAGTCTGACATGACCTACCCCACATAGTAAAGCAAATGTGAATGATTTTACTCCTTACAATGTGCGATGAGAAATTGTGGAAGTCTGACATGACCTACCTCACATAGTAAAGCAAATGTGAATGATTCTACTCCTTACAATGTGCGATGAGAAATTGTGGAAGTCTGACATGACCTACCTCACATAGTAAAGCAAATGTGAATGATTTTACTCCTTACAATGTGCGACGAGGGATTGTGGAAGTCTGACATGACCAACCCCACATAGTAAAGCAAATGTGAATGATTTTACTCCTTACAATGTGCGATGAGAAATTGTGGAAGTCTGACATGACCTACCCCACATAGTAAAGCAAATGTGAATGATTCTACTCCTTACAATGTGCGATGAGAGATTGTGGAAGTCTGACATGACCAACCCAACATTGTAGAGTAATGTGAGTGCTGCTCTCCACACAATGTGCAGTGTAATATTGTTAAGCACTGACGCTACTTCTCGTGTAACATACCCGGGTTTCCTATCTACCCTAGATGATTTGTTGTATTGTGCAAATGCTTATTGTAACTTATTGTGCTATTTTTTTTTAAATAATCCGAGTAATTTGTGGATAATTAGAAAAGTATTTAATATTGTAAATTAAACAAAATTGGAGTCCATATATCGTCGACATGATGAAGTAAATAAGTGTTTTATAGTCCCATAATAAAATAGTAATAATAACAAATACTTTTAATTAACATAGGCTATTAAGTTTAATTCCTATGGTTTCGTAATATTTGTTAAGAATTCGATGTGGAATGTTACGATACAAACAAGGGGAATCACAACAAACCAAATAAATTTAAAGCAATCATGTTTATTTTTAGTTGAGGCTTTAATTTTTAAACTTCTCTATGTTATGAAAAGATTTTATAATTTTTGCGTCACAAAATGAGTTTTAGATACTTAATAAGTGTGTTATCAAATTTAATAAATATTAAACATGTAAATGGCGCTGTGTAGTGGGTAGGGTGATTATTGCAAGATAACCGAGTTAAGCGACGTCGAGCGTAGCTGCTGCTGGATGGGTGACCGCTGAGCGATCATGTCCTTGCAAGCTCGTCCGGGTCCACTCGATTTCTTGTGGTGGTTCGGATGTCTCCCTTTAGCCGCTATTAGTTAAGTTATAGTTTTTTATTAGGCTGCATATGTTACTGTGACACGTGTTACAATACAAAATAGGCAATCATGTCGCATATTATTGTAATAATTTTGTTTACAACTTTCTTTATACTGAATTTTTTTTTATAGGTGATATGATTACTCATAAGACCAATGTAAAAGTAAACTCACAATCATCGCTCCAATTTTAAACTTCATAAAAAATTTCAAATTCATAGTTTTTGCTTCAGGTATGTGTGGAAAGCTAGACATCTCACCGACAGAAAGGAATGAAATTTCTCTACTCCTTTGCTTGTGCGTAGTCAACTATATACGATTGGCCTTTTCCAACCGATACGAAATTGTTTGTAATATTAAATTTGTGTCATAATCAACATTTAATTAATATTGATAATCGACCATATAACTTTAATTTAGTGTATTTTCCACACGCCAGTACTATCATCTAGTACATAAAAGTACTGTTCGAACAACACGGATACATAGTTGTAATAGGTCCGACCTTACTTATTGTCATGGTCATGAACCACAGTATGAATAACTACTTACTAATGAGGTATTCAATATTGTTTAGTAATGTTCCTGTAGTAACTCTATTCCCTGTTTGTCATTCAATATGTGTAACTGCGGTAACTGACGTGTAAACTAATTACTACTGATTACATCGGAACATGACTCAGTCCACTGGAGCTACATCGCAATAGTTTAATTGAACTGTGTAATGAGTAAATACATCTAAACTAAACCAGTAAATAATTATCTGAATCAGAGAACTGCATTAACTTTGATGTGGTGTTTTATGGATGGGTATTCAATCTATTATATAAAAATGAAACTGTTCGTGTGTAACAGCATCACTCACAAACGGCTGGACGGATTCGCCTAATTTTTTTTTTAATTTGTTCGTCTTGATCTGTAGAAGGTTATAGGATACTTTTATCCCTTTCCCGATTCAGGATTCTGCCCCACTGGTTACAGAAATACCCGTAAGAAATGCATTGCAGCAAACATATGTTATTAAGTGAAAGAGTCTTTTCAAATTTTTAATCAGCTGTTCTTTGTAAACATATATAATGCGACAAAAAATATATTTATATATAATTTAATTACTACACTTATAGTTTTAAAGCATAGAGTAAGCTTAAGAGAAACGACAAATTTTGTTTAAACTGTTTCTGCAATCACTGTTAAACATAGACTTTACTATCCAGATAATACAATTCAAATTTGACGTAAAAATTCACCTTTAACTGCAATATTTATTTAATATAAACCATGCTCATGCTTGATCAGAAGAGCAATGCAGATATCATAATTACTATCTTACGTTGGCTACAAATATAAAGAATGTTATAAAATCAACCTTAGTTGTTTTTTTTGACAGAAGTATCAGGAATGTGGTACATACCTTCATAATGCGCCCAAGAAGCTCACGAAGGAACGACTATCAATTATCTCAGCAATGTTTAGAATGTGATAGAAAATGAATAAGTGAATATAGTGTACTGTTTTCAACGGGAAATTGCGTGCGAAGCCGCGGGAAACTTATTGAAATGCGCAGCGAAGCGCGCCGGGTCCGCTAGTTCTCTACTAAAACCAATTTCAGTACAGGTTCAAGATACAAATTCAAGTACAGATACAGACTAAATTAGTCTAGCTAGGGTATTATTGGTGTAGTAAATCAAATTAGATCTATTTGCATAAAAAATGTTTAATCAAATAGTTAAAAACAATATTGCAATTAATCAAAAGAGTAAATCGATAATAATAGTTAACAGGTTGTCTAATAAATAACCGAAATAAACTAATTAAAGATCAATTTAGCAAAATAATGGGCACTGTAAACAAACAAAATTCGTAACGAGTAATAAAATAAAATCAAAGTAATATCAAATTTTAAACTAAAAATATCTGCTTAATAATAATGAAAATAGCGGTAGTTTATTTTAAATGAGATATGACACCCAGTACAACATTTTCTGCTTAGTTATTAATTGTCATAGTGAAATAATTATGGTGTTAAAGTGTTCGTATTAATTTAACACAAATGTTACTTTTCTCATATACTTTTAATGAGACCTGCTTTGCAAAGTTTAAATTCTGTAACATAATTCAATTTAAGGATGTAATGATTTTTCTTTAACACAAACAGACAGACAGAGGTAAACTAACCAGGATAGAGTTACTTAAGGTTGATAGAAAGAGTCAAACAACTCTGTACATTAAATTGTTAAAATGTTTAAAAACAACTTTATAAATTATATAATATTTTATATCGAGTGCATTAATATTTATCATATATCACTTTAAATAATAGTTGTAAATTTATTTCATTTTGTCAATTTTTTGCTGAAAGATTTCAGAATAAATAGTATAGAATAATAATCTCTAAGGTTTTTTTAAGTGTAAAGCAGAGAGCCATTATTTTTTTTAATTATTACTGTGGCTGAGAAAAGTTTTAAACAATACTTCAGCAATTTCCACTTCAGGCTGCTTTATTCCTACCAGTAGAATGTGTATTGATTACACATTAATGACGAGTCACTTAAATTTGGGTAACTCAATGATGATCCAAGACCGGCACATCTTTAACCACAAATGTCGAGATAATGGAGTTCAATGTCTAATTTACTTAGAATGACTATTAGTGTAGTGGCGATCCCTTAATGTTAAAGCCTTTTATCGTAGAAGTATTAGGGAGTGTGGCTTTTACTGCATATGGTGACCGGAAGAAACTGGGAGATAGTTTCCACTTTTTCCAAATTCAGATAGTAGCTGTTATACCTCCTAATCTTATAGCTTCCATCAATCAATGGAAAAACGATAATATTCCATAAAACATTTAATGCACAATAAATGTACGGAATATAGTTTTTTAATATTGAGAGTACTACTCATATATTTAAAATAAAATCACATTTTGTATGTTGTACTTAAGTTATTAAAGCTAGCATTGCAGTATAACAAAAACGTGGTGTCTTGGAATATTATTCTTTTTCTACTCAGCCGTTGAATATACCGTTACTATCATGGTTATATGAAACCAATTAAAAAAATTTTCGCTAACGCTTAGCCAGAATCTATTGGGTGGCATGCACGTCGTCTAGCTCGATTGTGATTATATAAAAGTAAAGTGTATGAAAAAATTACATGTATACATTCCTATTCGCTTTCGAGATATTGTGTAGACATATAGATATAGGGTACATTGGTGTTCACGTGATTTGTGTTTCAAGTTTTTAATGGTGAAATTATTGTACACAATTTAACAATTTAAAACGGGGTCGTCAAAATTACAAGTAAGTTTGCTTAGGAAGTTATTTCCTCGCTACTGGTTTATTAACTGCAATATCTCTGAGGATATAACTCTGTACCAGCCAGTCCCAAGTTATGAACACGTAGCGAGCAGCAGACTCAGCACAGTTCAGCACGAGCTGACGTCACGCACAACTTACTACAGTGCCTTGTAACTTTGTTACTACAGTGGTCCCTTGTGATGCGTCGGTGCTAACTTGTAATATCTCTGAGGATATAACTATGTACCAGCCAGTCCCAAGTTGTGAACACGTGGCGAGCAGCAGACTCAGCACAGTTCAGCACGAGCTGACGTCACGCACAACTTACTACAGTGCCTTGTAACTTTGTTACTACAGTGGTCCCTTGTGATGCGTCGGTGCTAACTTGTAATATCTCTGAGGATATAACTCTGTACCAGCCAGTCCCAAGTTGTGAACACGTGGCGAGCAGCAGACTCAGCACAGTTCAGACGAGCTGACGTCACGCACAACTTACTACAGTGCCTTGTAACTTTGTTACTACCGTGGTCCCTTGTGACACGTTGGTGCTAACTTGGCGGTAGAGTCTTACATTGGAAAATCATTTCTAGATTACTGTGTGATATCTTTTCTGGATATAAATGAAAATTTAATGAAATAAAATTTATTTCCATATATAAAAACTTACACAATCGAAATACTTCTAAATAGGAAAAATACGTGAAAAATAAATGTTCCCTTTTTAGTTTTTGCACAGTATTTTAAAATTTGCATTGGCGGTACACTTGTGGAAAGAGTGCTCAGATCAATCTCCAATTCTGTTAAGCAGAATCAGCTGTTTATTACAGGAATTAAAGGACAGCAAAACTTAAGAGAATTGATCTTTCCGGAACGGTGGGAAATAAAGGCATTTTGCGGGAAAGTGACACAATATCCTTGCTCAATAATTGGATATTTTAAGGAAACTTAGGTTAATTTCATGATGATTTTTAGAGACCATTAAACTAATTGGGAGCATTTGTTTTCCAAACTGTGGTATATTTCACAAACTCAGTTATGCTTAGAACATTTTGCTAACAGTTCGATTTCGTTCAAAAAATTAGAAAGAATCCACTGTGATTTTAAAAAACAACTATATAGGTGTACTAGTATTCTTAAACAAATATTCGGTATTATATGTCCGTCTTTAGATTCTAAATTAAATAATATTAGAAGAAAATTAAACAAGAAATTACGTAGTATACATGATACCACCGTACATTTTTGGAATACCTGTTAATCTAATCATCTAAATTTGTATTCATAACCCAACTATAATATATAGAACTAGACCGTGACGTAGTATATGTATTGTGATTGTAACAGGCCACAGTATTATGTTATAGTTACAACAGTAAACTTTTTTTATTGTAAACTGCTTAATATTCACCGAACGGAAATAATGAGAGAGTTTACAGACATGACACATTAAGTTTGTGTATGCTTCATAGACAAAAGCGTACACATTTATATGTAAAGTGGTTCAGCCAGAGTAATACATTTAAAAATTTATATGGCTGCGTATGTCATAAAATAATGCACCATATGTAACTTTATTATAACTGACATTAAACTGTCCCTTGAATTTGTTAAGTATTTTGGTATAATTAGTTCAAAACTTATCTCATACTTTTATCACTTTAAATTTCACCTTGGAAGGAAGAAGAACTCATATATTTTAATTATGTACATTTAGGTTCATAGATCGGCAAATATAAAATACAATGCAACATGACATATGGCTAAATACATTTAGTTTAATAACTAAAAGTAAACTAAGTGGATAAGGTATAAGTTTATATAACATATTGCTAAAAAACTTATTTAATTTGTAAACGGGTTTAAATATCTTTTAATTCCTGTGTAATAATGTTTTTTAAATTTGAATACCTTGGCATAAATCGTATTTTAAAAATTAAATAAAAAGTTATTTTGTGTTGTAAATAATATAAAATTATATAAATGGAAACATTCAAATTCTAAAACAATTAAGTGAAGAATTAAGTGTTAATCTACTGTTATATGTTTTCTAAAAATGATCTTGGGAGCATTAGTATTGACGTCAAGATAGCACTGGAGGTAATGACGCTTTTTACTCACGGAGTTAAAGAAAGCAACGCGAACCAGATCTCAAGCCTTTTTTTATATTAATTAGTGTTTATGCTTCGTATTTTTACGTAATAATAGACCACTCACTAAATTTGGTTAAAAACAGCTGATTATATTTATAGTGTAACTAGTGGGGACCTTAGTTCGCTTCCCACGCCAAACTTGTTGTTTAACCTTGGATAGAAGAGGGCATTAATATATATTGGGCAGCTAATACTTAATTTTATATTTACATATTCCACAATAAAGGGAGATATGGAGAGAGAGTGAGGGGGGGGTGAGAGGGGGGAGGGACTAATATTAATTTGTCATCTGACTGTTATAGTTGATTTATTAATTATATCTCAGACGTTTACATTGCTTCTCAAGTTTTATATTATCTATTTATTCTAAATTTACTCCAAATCTTTTGCCTCTAGCAACAAGTTTTTTATCTTATATTGTGGTTTTGAATTTTACTCAAAATTATATACTTCATATAGTTATATTTTACTTGCAATCACTTTTATTTTTTAAATCTTAAATTTTTATGATTTGTCCGTAATATTTGACATATTCGTCACAGTTACTCTGTCACTGGAACAGACTGCAGCCATTAATACTGTAACCGCACCAAAGTGCCTGAGACTAGTCAAGTAGACAAGCAGTGACTGATACATCACAGTTACTTTGTCACTGGAATAGACTACAGCCATTAATATCATAACCACACCACAGTGCTTCTTGCAGTAAATGTCACCAGTTTTTGTTTAAAGGAATTTTCACGACATCAGTGTACCTATAATAGTGTATTATCTTCACATATCTTGTGTTTAGAATTACCTTAGCAATTTTTTAGGTGTTGAAAACCAATTTATACTTTTTCAAAAAGATTCACTCAGATGTTCGTAAGAAGGCAGCTAACCATATAACTCCTCAAGAGTGTACACAACTTTTCTAGGGGTAAATGGGTATACATAGTTCCACCATTAACCCTTTATGCTATGTTATGAATTTTATATGCCTCCATATGAGTATGATGAGAAATTGTGCTCAATTTGAACTTTTCATTTAAGCTTCACTGTCCACAATGATTATATATTCATGTATTCTAATATCCAAAGAATACGTAACTATTATTAACGAAAATCCATAACACTAAAGAATAGATCGTCGTAGAAAAGGAAGTCACGTATTAGAAATCGGAATAAGCATCCTCAGGATGCAAGTGGATACCTACGTTCGCTCAAACACCGCTGCTAAACAAAAAATTAGACTTGTTTAATATTAGACTTTGGCTTACATATAGTTCTCTGTTATTTGTTTTTTTTAGTGAATTACTCACCTTTATTAATTGTTGATAACGAATCAATAAAGGTTAAAAACCATCATATTCCAGTAATAAAAGATATAAAAGAGCGGAAACTGGAATATTGTACGTAATTAACTTTACTAATATATTAATATTCTGTTATAGAGGTTCACCGCAAATGAAAAAATATTTAAATATTTGATTTATACTCCTGTTGTTGTACTAAAAATTATTAACTTTTGTTTTTTATTTTTAAAACCAACGAGCATGTTTCAATTGTTCTGAAAAACAACGTTGAAATACTACGTAGTATAGAATTTAAACTCGATTTTCCTCTCAAACTCAAAAATTTAACTGATGAAAAGAATTGTCACTTGTAATACACTAATAAAGTTATAACATCAAAAAAGTTATTTTATAATGTTTAAGATGTTTCATTGCCTTTTAGACAGTGAAAGTTTTGGCTCGAGTCCATCATATAGCATCTTGAAACTAGTCAACGATTTAAGTTTGCTATAGACTAATAACAATCGTGCATGTCATTGATAAACGATTAATAATAATAATTTAATTGCATTAATAAACGTGCCAACTTTCACTTCACAATATTTACGAGTGTGACTTAAAACACGGCTGTGTAACGTGAAAAAGTATTAGTTATTTAAAAGTTGTTCAAGATTTAAAATAATGGTCCCAAATTTTAAACTCCTTTCATGGAAGAAGGCACTTGTGTTAAACATACGTTATTAAAAAATATTCATGTAAATTTTTCCGTAAATTATTGTAGCTAAAACATACGATACATCGCCCAATCAATAGATGTAATTCTTTAGCGTTTTAGCTTATTGCTAAAATTCTTGTAAAACTTAATAGTTCTATTTTATTTATTATTGTAATTGATTCATAATGGTTAGTTCTAACCATTATATAACATCTTCTTTCGTAATTATATAACATACATAAATTTCATTCAATTCCGGGTTACGTTGAAAAGTTGTTCTCTATTTTTTTCCTCGTATATTTTTATATATGTAAAAATGAAAGTATTACAATGTTTTCTACAAATAACCAGTGTTAGGATACTTCAATGTATATATTTTGTTCTAAACAAGCATTTGGATTGTACACCACATGATTTCTATGTATTAGATTTCCTAATTTTACATTTATATAATGATAACTTTTTATACATTGCAAAAGTGTGAATTAGAGATGGGAAACTGCTACTGTGGGACGCTGTATACATTGCATTAATTCATCTAAGAAAATATATCTTTCAATATAATTTAAATGTAGTAATTATAGAAAGTACCAGAATACGCCCAACTGTATTTCTCATTCATAGTTATTATTACACCGTTATTCCCTTATACTCGTCCATAGCCTACATATACTTATTTAGAAAATGAGAATTGTAATTTTTATAAACAAGGGTTTTCAAGGTGCTATGTGAATCTAAATAATTAAGGAAACTGAAATTTTACATTAACAGTGTAATATACGCCAAAGCTTAAAGTGAAATATTACACAAACCAGTAAAAGGCGGAGTGTGACCTTTGTCACCAGCTGTTCGTGAATATTATATGACGACGCAATCTGCCCTTGTAACTCATAAAATGCCATGTATTTTTTAATTAATAATAGTAAAAGAATCAAGTGTTTTGTTTTAAATTCCAGGAGAATGTAGAGAAAATAGCTTATTCTAATCACAGGTCTTTCACTAAACTTTAAAAAAAAAAAAATTTATTTAGGGAGTTACAGAGGTAGTAGATCTTAACTGTAAAAATGTGAGGTTTTGTCTTAGGTCGAGTGTATAACTGAGTAAAAAAAGTAACATAAAATATAGTAAAATTAGTGTTAGTTATGTCGATTATAGTGATATATCTCATTAATTGTAGAATCGAAGTTTTGTACCAATATTGAAACTCTGACCGGTAGCAAACAATAATTAAAGTAAGTCTCATCATTATTTGTATTTAAATAAATATATGAAGTTCAAATGTATCTAAAATAGTACGAATATGTATGTTTGTTTGTAAATTTATTGTAACTGTATCCTAATGTTTAAATTTTAGAATAAGTATACTCATTTATGTAAGTTTGTTTTTAATCGTATATGTGATAAAAATGGTTGCCACTTTAATAAAGATTAATTAGTAATAATATAAATAATTAAACTCATGATATTATTTGGACAAGTATATTAGTTATTAAATTAATATGAATTACTAAAACAATATGGCATACTCATATAACACTTGTGAAGTTCTCGTAGGCTATATTATTATTTACCTAGAAAACAAATAATACTGTAATGAATGAAAAAAATTATATATAACCTGTATACTAGTTAACAGATTAACATATAGATTGCATAGTTATAGGTGAAATTTTAGATGGCTAAACAGTATCAACTCTATAGGTATAACTGAGATAAATATCGTGTCTCTATTTTAAAAGATTAAGACGGTGGAGGTACGCACAAAGTGTGGTCCTATAAAAGTTGGCTAATGGACCGTTGAGGCTCGGAAATGAATGTGCAGCTATCTAGGAACAGCGCGGAGAGTTGCTACAAGAGGTTAGATGTTTATAGCAGCATGAAAATACCCGCAGACTACTCTTAGTAAACTGATGTAAAACGATTACTAGACTGGATAAAATGAGCTTTATTCGGTTCATTTAACTCCAAATATATTTGGTGTTAAATAAATATCCAAAATCATCTTCTCTTAGACCACACTTTACTACTAAAAAACAAAAATAATTACTCAAGGAGTAATATTATTGATGTGAGTTGAAAGGGTTTTCATAAAATTTATTAGACACCATTGTTAGGAGTGAACTCATGTACATTATAGCATCTTGTGGATTGAAGTTCAAATTCTTTATCACGGTTATTTACAATAAGTGGTTACTTAAAAAACTACAATCCTGGTATCCCTGTTTTCGAAACTTGAAAGTAAATCACACCCAAAATTTGGTTTTGTAAATCACACCCCTCAATGAAATCCTTTTATACTCCGAGAATTCTAATTCTAAAGGTATTTTAAAAAGTATGGTGAAGACTTTACATCTATATCTCAATTCGCTAGGAATATATCCAGGCGTATCATAACTTAATTTATGTAATGTATATTTATGTAAACGTGTGTTTGTTTGTGTGTGTGCGCGCGCGTGTTATATTATATTGAAACCCATACACTTTTTAATTAGATTGGCTTTACTAGTGGGATAGTCATTAAATTTCACTACAAAGATATTGCGACAAAACGTAATACATCAATTACATTTGAGGATACCAGTGTACTGACTGAGCTACCACATGTGACTATTACTGAAATCAGACAAGCGAGCTATTCCTTCAGAGAACTGTAGAGTGTAGAGATGTAATTAGTTCGCAGATCCGTAATGCTAGTTCATTATGTTAACAAACAATAATATTAAAGTGGTTTTAGTTTGTACCAAACGTAATCACACTAATTTATCATACCTATTTTTCTGTTCTGATTTAGTTCAAAAACAGTGCTCGTAAATGGTAAGGAGATTCTATCGTATATCCCTGCCAAAAGACTATGCAGGACTTTTTGCATACAGCTGATAAGTAAAAATGCTTAAAATAGTTTTAACGTAAAACAATTTTACATTTCGGTATTTATTTTAATCTTCACAGTCTTGGTTTATAGAAACAGAGCACAGAAACGGGTTACATTGTAGAGGGACAATTTAACACAATTACATGTAAAATAATGCAAGTCGGTGTTTAATATTTAAAAAGTAATTAACTGATTTCAAAAACAGATCATTTTGAAACTGTTATGCCAAATTTTAACACCAGTCTTAAAACCATAATTGTTATAAGCTAAAAGATTAAAAGAAACAAAAAGTGTATATCTTACTTCCGAAGATCTGATAGCCTAATGAATAACGAATGAGGCATTTACTTCTCTGATCCAACCGTATATTAGAGGTTACTTTTTTGTACTTACATATAGTGACATGTCCAATTCTCAATAAGGAAATGTATAGGATGGATAGATTTTTTCCTCCCCGTCCGCTCATAGCTATCGTATATGCACTTTCGAAGAAAAACCAAATATAAAGATACAAAAATCACGGAATACATAGAGCCTCAGCACGTAGATTTTTCTATAAGCATATTATACATATTCTTCTCATCAACTACCTTTTGTAATGCATCAATTAAGTTTTTTCCAATAATTTATGGTTTATAGAACAAAAATTCATATGTTCATTGCTGTTGAGTGAAATTATTAATAAAGTTAGCTTAAATAATTACACACATTTAAATAGTGGCTGTATTTGGTTTTAATTACTAGAATTAAAAGAGTTAGATTTTTTAAATACGTGTTTGTACTTAAAGCTATTCATTGTAAAAATAAGCCACAGTACATGTAACCGGTTCTACTAAGGTTGTCTGCAAATTTAAAGAATAACTTCATGCAGATATGAGACGCGTTACTTTATCGCGTGTAAAGTGTAATACAATATTGTGCTAAGTTTGGGTAAGAATTATAGTTTGTTTATTTGTTTTATAATTTTCCCTTTATCATTATGGTTGAATGAGAACAATTAATTATATTTTCCAGCGCCTAGTCTAATCCCAATAAACTAATTTCAATCTCAAATTTTCATTCAGTTTTTAAAAGTCTATGGGTCACTTAGTTATATTGTGTGAACAGACAACACAAATTAAATTTTTTGCCCCATAGAATGACAGGATTTGCTTACAGTCAGCCAATAACACATCTACCTAACAACTATTGTACGTAATACAGTAAACTTTTTACTTCCTAAAGTTTTTGTTCATGTTTTCATACTTTTTTGTTGAAATAATAGTTTAATTTGGATATATACTTTTAACTTGAAACAATATTACAATATGATACAACTTAAAATAATATTTTAATAGCAAGAATTTTTACTAAATAAAATATTGGTGGGGTTAAAAGCACTTTAAGAACATAAAAACAGTACCGGAAGGAAAGCCATTTGGAAAATCGGTTACCCCTGCTTGGATTCACTTGGTATTTTTGTAGAAAATTGTTTTGCTCTTTACGGTAGTTACTGATTATTATAACTCGCGTAAGTCATTATAGTTTTGTTCTTCTACACGTGCATTATTAATCCTTTATTCTTCTTGATAAACGTATACTAAATTAGTAAATGCATCATCATTTATTGCTTATAGTATAATATCAAAATGGCATCGTGTGTTATGGGTTATGGGTGTGGATGTCAGTACCCATTTAAGTAAGTTAGTACTAAGTACCCATGTAAGTAGATGATATTAATATAACATCTACTTACATTGTGTAACAAGTTGTAACAGAATAGGCAGCGCAAAAAACTCTACTGTGCATAAAAACATTGTATAATTATAGTAGTTTTAAAGTGTTGGTTTATACACTTATATACACCATTTTATTTTATAAACATTATATAATGTTGTAAAAAAAGATTTATTTTATTACATAGCATTACATAATAATTATTACAAAAAATCTCATATTATTGACATGTTATCATGTACTATGACAGCATTTTACGTAGACTCAAATTTTGTTTTGGCAACTTAATTGATACATTTTTATGATTAGCGTTGTCATTTTGACTGCACTGAACGCCAATTACAGTGTCAAATTGACGTCAATAGTCAGACAAGTCTATATAGAACTACACTCAAGTACAACTAACGTAGTGTATGTCACACAACTGTTGGCCGAGATGCTCACTCAGTCATGGACTGTTTATGGCGCCTGCAACAATGGTAACTGTTTACTTAAACAATGCATCGCTAATGTGACGTTTCCTGTATGTCACACAACTCTTGGCCGAGATGCTCACTCAGCCATGGACTTTTTATGGCGTCAGCATCACTCGTAACTGTTTGTTTAAACAATGCATCGCTGTTGTGACGTTTCCTGTATGTCACACAACTCTTGGCCGAGATGCTCACTCAGCCATGGACTGTTTATGGCGTCTGCAACAATGGTAACTGTTTGCTTGAACAATGCATCGCTAATGTGACGTTTCCTGTATGTCACACAACTCTTGGCCGAGATGCTCACTCAGCCATGGACTGTTTATGGCGTCTGCATCACTCGTAACTGTTTGTTTAAAAAATGCATCGCTGTTGTGACGTTTCCTGTATGTCACACAACTCGTGGCCGAGATGCTCACTCAGCCATGGACTGTTTATGGCGTCTGCATCACTCGTAACTGTTTGTTTAAACAATGCATCGCTGCTGTGACGTTTCCTGTATGTCATACAACTCTAGGTCGAGATGCTCACACAGCCATGGACTGTTTATGGTGTCTGCATCACTCGTAACTGTTTGTTTAAGCAATGCATCGCTGTTGTGACGTTTCCTGTATGTCACACAACTGTTGACCGAGATGCTCACTCAGCCATGGACTGTTTATGGCGTCTGCATCACTCGTAACTGTTTGTTTAAACAATGCATCGCTGTTGTGACGTTTCCTGTATGTCACACAACTGTTGGCCGAGATGCTCACTCAGCCATGGACTGTTTATGACGTCTGAATGACTCGTAACTGTGTGTTAAAACAATGCATCGCTGTTATGACATTTCCTGTATGTCACACAACTGTTGGCCGAGATGCTCACTCAGCCATGGGCTGTTTATGGCGTCTGCATCAATCGTAACTGTTTGTTTAAACAATGCATTGTTGTTGTAACGTTTCCTGTATGTCACACAACTGTTGGCCGAGATGCTCACTCAGCCATGGACTTTTTATAGCGTCTGCAACACTCGTAACTGTTTTTTTTAAACAATGCATCGCTGTTGTGACGTTTCCTGTATGTCACACAACTGTTGGCCGAGATGCTCACTCAGCCATGGACTTTTTATGGCGTCAGCATCACTCGTAACTATTTGTTTAAACAATGCATCGCTGTTGTGACGTTTCCTGTATGTCACACAACTGTTGGCCGAGATGCTCACTTAGCCATGGACTGTTTATGGCGTCTGCATCACTCGTAACTGTTTGTTTAAACAATGCATCGCTGTTGTGACGTTTCCTGTATGTCACACAACTGTTGGCCGAGATGCTCACTCAGCCATGGACTGTTTATGGCGTCTGCATCACTCGTAACTGTTTGTTTAAACAATGCATCGCTGTTGTGACGTTTCCTGTATGTCACACAACTGTTGGCCGAGATGCTCAATCAGCCATGGACTGTTTATGGCGTCTGCATCACTCGTAACTGTTTGTTTAAACAATGCGTCGCTGTTTTGACGTTTCCTGTATGTCACACAACTGCTGGCCGAGATGCTCAATCAGCCTTGGACTGTTTATGGCGTCTGCATCACTCGTAACTGTTTGTTTAAACAATGCATCGCTGTTGTGACGTTTCCTGTTTGTCACACGACTGTTGGCCGAGATGCTCATTCAGCCATGGACTGTTTATGGCGTCTGCATCACTCGTAACTGTTTGTTTAAACAATGCATCGCTGTTGTGACGTTTCCTGTATGTCACACAACTGTTGGCCGAGATGCTCACTCAGCCATGGACTGTTTATGGCGTCTGAATGACGTTTCCTGTATGTAATTTTCTGTTTGTTAGGGTGGAACTCAAACTGTTTACTTCAGTCTAGTATTTATACAAGATTTATCATGGACACGCAATACCATCAATGGCATGTTTATATTTACCTTAAAGCGTAAATTGTATCTCTAAGTAGTCACAAACAATAACATATTCACAGAAAATGCATTTATACAGACATACACAGGTATATATTGTTATTTATACCACTATCTTTTGTAACTAGAAACTCTAAAAAAAATACAAATATTACTAATACTGCTTTATTGTATTTACCCATAATTTACATACAGAGTAACAAAAATAAATAAAAAGTACATATGTTTAAGTAGGTAATCTACAAGGCATCAGCCTGTGTGTGGGGAAATTTCTTCCTTACTCTGCACCAAACTAATTACACTCTTTAGTCCTAAAATAATAATAAGAATAATAATAAGAGAATACATGAACACTATTAACAGTATTTTCACTACAAAATTATACAAAAAAGATAATACCTACTAGAAAAGATACAAGACCAGAACATCAAACACCTTAACACATTTAAGTAATATAAAAATTAAAAATTTGAAATTAAAAACACGATTTTAGAAACACAAACATACACACGTGGACACACGCACACGACTCGCGCGCACACACACACACACACACACACACACACACACACACACACACACATGCACGCACCATACGTTTTCACTGGCTTGTATTCCAAAGATTACACTACTTCACTACACATTCGGACTAACATCGCATGTATTACGAAACGCAATTAAAATTTGACCATCATTGCAGTGTTTGTTTATAAATTAAGTAAATAGCATACATTCAATACATCGAGAGTAGAGCATACCTAGGCGTCGATTGAGGAAAATTACAAACGCAACCGATCTCGGTCAGCACCTATTAACAATTTATAGATTTTTTTGTATATAACACTATTACAGACTACAAGAACAGTATACGATTAGTTTTACAGAATGGAGTTTATGGTCATTTATATAATGTGTTCAACTGTATTATCTGTTTACTGAGGAAATTCTGTAGGCTTCATGTATGTTGCTTTTTGAGTACTACATGTAACAAAACACATTGTACCGCCGCAATACAGTTTTCTGTTACGATTAGTATTAAAATAAATTTATTAATTTTCTAATTTCAGTATAATCTATAACATTATACATGTTTTAAAAATTGAAATTTTTTCAAAATGCAATGTTTTTAAAACGACTCATTGTTTAGTTCTTTACGGTGTTAGTGTAGATATTATGATAAATATTGAATTTTAATATTTAAATTAAAGAAAATCCAGAAGAGTCATGTTTTTAATTTTTTAGTTTTTAGAAGATACGTGTAATTTAGAATCTATTTTACTTTTATTGGGATAGACCAACTTCTAACTGAGTCGTTGTTTCGTGTTAACTGTTTCCGCAAAGCTTATGAACAGTTGTCTTTTAGGAAACAAAGAAATTGTATATGTTACGTATCGTGAGGTCTTCAATTTTTGTTTGTTTATAATTTTATTGCATGTTATATACTTATTTTTTAATCTCATCGACTTAAATTATTTAAATAAGGTAAGTTAAACGCTCCTATCTCGCCCATGTTAAAAATGTATATGTTTATGACCCGTTTCCTGAGCAACCATTTAAGGGAATGTTCTGAAACTTTTACCAGCTGTTTTATATGTCTTTGTGACAGTACTGATCCTGAATTATATTAGTATTGTCATAAATAAAAATTTTGTAAATAAAACTAAAAAAGAAATAATTTTTTACAATTTTAAATTTTTTGTTTTATTTTTTAATATTAAAAAAAAATAGATAGACATATACCTGAGGATCCACATCATCACCTATATGTAGGGAACATGTGGTAAATGTTTGGTCAAGATCTCTTGTATAGTTTTTAAAAAAATGAGTCATTTGTGTTTAAAAACCGGACTTTCGGGAAACCGCGGTTGAAGTAGGCCTATACCTTTTCCATTGTAACAACTGGCAATTTTATTTGAATATAAGTTATAAATACCTTTTAAAAACCTCCTGGTATGTAATCTTCTTCTTCTACTTCATCTTGCTCAAGATTTATCCTCCTTTTCTTCAGCCTAGCTTCCTTCGTAGCATTCCGCTCCGCAATCTCCGCTCGGTTGATTCGCTCAGTGTCCAGTTGTTGTAGCAGACAGATGGTGTTAGATCCTATGTCCTTTATTCCAAGCTGTTCTAAAACTTTAATCCTACTTCGGTTTCCATCATTGAAAGTAGCTATTGCATCATATGTGCCTAACTCAAGGGTATGCCTACTAACAAAAACATTTTTTGGAAGTCTTGTCCAAAGCACGTTGTTGAACGCCTCATAACATTTTGTGTCTTCCCATAAAGGCATTTTCTGAGGAGGTCGGGGTTGGAAAGATCTTTAAATATTGGCTTGATAGCCTCCATAATAGCTAACGGAATTGAATTTTTATGTTTATAATTAGCTACTGTGCCTGCTACTTCAGCTTTGCGGAAGGCGCACCACGTGTCCGGGGGGAAAGGACACAGGTCGTGCTGAGGATTGTCATCACTTGACATTTTATGGTACCAGATTGCTTAAATAGCCCTTCTCATGCCATCAAGATTGGATTGGTTAGACCTAATAGCCCCTCCATAATATCCTTGAAGTTGGTCTACCGGCACCCTTGAGTCCTTTCCCATCAGATAAAATTAAACTTTTGTTCCGTAGTTTATAATTCCTCAGGCGTGTACCCATTCTTTTCTGGATATGCCCAATGCACTCCAGCTTTTTTACTTCCACATCATCATATGGCCTACTACTGACTAATGCTTGGTAGGCTTTAGAGTCACCCAGAAAGTACTCATACTTCACTCCTCGCTTCTCCTCTGATCGGCTAAAAATAGACACCGCAGCAACAGTCTCCATACCTCCGCTTGACCCTTCATAATTTTTTATACACTTAGATATATGGTTTTCTTTGTTGGTTTCACTTGACCCACACTTCACACAACCACTGCAAAATTTTGTCAATACCTCAGCATCTAAAATTTTACCAGTGTCAAGACTTGTCAGAGTGCACACGCCATTTTTTGATTTGTATCCTCTCTTCTGCCAAGTCCCATCATAAGCGACTGTCAGGTTTCTATTATTTTCATCCGTTTCATTATGAAGTACAGCTTCTTCTGTTGCCTTTTGCATCGATTTCTCCGCAACATCAAAGACACTCTCTCTTACAACATGTGTATACCTTGTGTACGCTGAGTTCGGCTTTGGCAAATTTAATAATGCACACAACAGCTTTCCAGCCTCACCGCCTTTACCGATACATCTAAGGCCATATAGCATTCTTAGATTTATGTCATATAGGTTGGACTTATTACTTTTATCAGAGGTCCAGAACCGATTTTCCCCATGGCATTCCAAACATGAAAGTGACAAGTTACATGCTAAACCGTTTCTTTTCTCTTTTACTTCACCTAAAAGTACTTTTCCGCCACAAGATTTGCACACAACATACTTGTTCAAGGCTGTATTCAAAAGAGATAGAGCAACTATAATATTTGTTTCATCACTCGTGTACTGTGTATAGTCACTTATACTTTCATTTAGTTTTGCTTTTGAAGCACTAGGCCTAGATTGAATAGTAACATTAGGTCTACTAACCTCACCTTGACCTAAAGGATTTGTCCTAAAATGCTCGTTACCTTTGCATTTCCTTTTTTTAAAAACTCCTTTTGGTTTTGTCATAGTAATTAGCACTTCACAAAGAATATGATAATCTATATATATATATATATATATATAAATGAATGTTTGTATGTCCTTGTCCTTTATGGAATCGTGAACTATTGGACCGATCATGATGAAAATTTGTACGTATATGTATTTTTCCACGGAGAAGGTTTATAAGCTATGCCCATCCCTTTCCCGATTCAGGATTCCGCCCCACTGGTTACAGAAATACCCATAAGAAATGCATTGCAGCAAACATATGTTAACGTCTTTTCAAATTTTTAATCAGCTGTTCTTTGTATATTATAAAATATAGAGCTGTCAAATTATTTAAAATGTAAGTACAATTAAATAGTTTATGAAGGATTAATATTAATAATATTAATAAAGTTAGAAAGCATCTATCCGTGTGTGTGAACAGCCGGTTCAATTGGATCGGATACATTATGTGATTCGGAGTGCTGATTAACATCTTATAAATTCAAACGCATTTTTTACGTTGTTCCCGTACAATTATGCCTCCAAAGCGACAAGCAATTGGTCGATCTACACCTCAAGCTCGGAAGAAAAGAGCAATACGAGCCTCAGAATCAGACGAGCAAGTATTAAGGCTGGAAAATATTCGAGTACATGCCGCTGAAACCCGTTCGACGGAATCATCTGAACAACGAAAATTGAGGTTGGAAACTAATCGAATACGTACTACTCAGGGCCCGTTCGTCTGAGACAACTGAACAACGGGAAAGAAGGCTGCAAAATATTAGAATAAGCAACGTTCGATCAAGACGAACGTTGCACATTGATTTAAATCTTGCTGCATTCTATTATGATAGTAATAATGATTACAGTCTTCATCCAAGTGTCGTCATTGGAAAAAATGGATAAAATTTGTATGTATTGTGGCGCCCTTAAATTTAAGAATGAAACACCAGGAATGTGCTGCGCCAATGGAAAAGTTATACTGCCAGAATTACATCCACCACC
Organism: Homalodisca vitripennis; assembly: GCF_021130785.1. Taxonomy (NCBI): domain Eukaryota; kingdom Metazoa; phylum Arthropoda; class Insecta; order Hemiptera; family Cicadellidae; genus Homalodisca; species Homalodisca vitripennis. The sequence goes on from NW_025776494.1 coordinate 107,620, forward strand.
CGAACCACTATCAACGTTGTTATCAGGTGTTACACGTGAATCGAAAGCATTTCTTGGAAAATATTCGCAAATACAATTCATGTTTTCAAATGACATCGTTCGGTGCAACTAACATCGTGCGTGAAAATTACATGCCAACATTTAGAGTGCAAGGGCAAATTTATCATCGTGCCGGATCGCTGCTACCATTGCCGGACGCAGATCACAAGTTTCTTCAAATTTATTTCATGGCAAACAGTCATGAACAAATTGAACAACGATGTCATTACAATGCAGGCACTAAACGAGAAATCGTGGCTGCGTTACAAGCCTTTTTCGATCAACACAATGAATTAGTTCAGTTGTTTAAAACCGCCATTCAACAAATGTCAGCCGATGGACTACGCAGTTGTAATTCGAGCAGATAAAAGACCCGTTGGCCAATACGAAAGACAATTTAATGCACCAACAGTTGATGAAGTGGCGATCGTGATAGTTGGCGAAGAATTCGAATCACGCGACATAATTCTTCATCGCAGAAGTGGTGACGTTCAACGAGTCTCCGAAAACTCATCGTTCATACGACGGATTACAGTATCCGATTCTGTTTTGGCGAGGAGAAGATGGATATCATTTAAACATCAAAAATGAGAAATCCACAAACAGACGAGGAAACGAATAAGAAAGTCAGTGCTATGAATTATTATTCGTATCGATTGATGATTCGTCAAGACGCTGAGAACCACATACTAAAATGTCGACAATTGTTCCATCAATACATTGTCGACATGTACGCGAAGATTGAAACCGAACGACTCTTATATATTCGATTGAATCAAACCAATTTGCGGTCTGAAGAGTACATCCATTTACGAGACGCAATCGTTAATGATGGTAACAAGAATCCAAACGAATTAGGAAGAATGGTCATATTACCATCGACATTCACGGGAAGTCCACGGCACATGCATGAATATGCACAAGATGCGATAACATACGTTCGCGCATACGGTCGTCCAGATTTGTTCATCACATTTACATGCAATCCTACGTGGGATGAAATTAATGAACTTCTGTTAGCTGGACAATCATCTTCGGACCGCCATGACATTACCGCACGCGTATTTAAACAAAAATTGTAATCTTTCATGGATTTTATTATCAAGCATCGTGTTTTTGGAGAGGTACGCTGTTGGATGTATTCCATTGAATGGCAGAAAAGAGGATTGCCACATGCACATATTTTGATTTGGTTAGTCAATAAAATTACGCCAAATCAAGTTGACCAAATCATCTCAGCAGAAATACCAGATAAAGACGTTGATTCAAACTTATTCGACGTCGTTACCAAAAATATGATTCATGGTCCATGTGGCGCATTTAATAACAATTCACCATGCATGTCTGATGGGAAATGCACGAAACGATACCCAAGAAACTTGGTTTCTGAGACCATTACTGGCAATGACGGATACCCACTGTATCGTCGACGATCAGTTGAAGATGGCGGCAAATCCATCGTTCTGAAAGTACGAAACGTTAATGTCGAAGTCGATAATCGTTGGGTTGTTCCATATTCACCATTGCTCTCAAAGACCTTCAAAGCACACATTAATGTTGAGTATTGCAATTCAGTAAAGTCGATTAAATACATTTGCAAGTATGTCAACAAAGGAAGTGACATGGCAGTCTTCGGAGTAGGGAATGTAGCGGCACCGCTCGATGAAATCAACCAATACCAACTTGGACGCTACATTAGCAGCAATGAACTTGTACGTGTACTTCACAACAGATAATGTACGTGCAAGAGCATTGGTTCCACCGGCAACAACTTTAACTGCATTTTACTCATTGTGCCAAGATGATCATTTTGCAAAGACTCTACTTTATTCTGAGGTACCGAAATTCTACACGTGGAATGCATCGGCTAAAAAGTTTCAACGTCGCAAACAAGGTAAAGTAGTTGAAGGACATCCCAATTTGTATTCCAGTGACGCATTGGGTCGTCTGTACACTGTTCACGCCCGAACAATACCGAATGTTTCTATTTGCGATTGCTGTTAATCAATGTACGTGGACCGATGTCCTTCCAAGATTTAAGGACAGTCAACGGTCAGTTATTCGCCACTTATCATCAAGCTTGCCAGAAACTAAATCTTCTTGAAAATGATGCCCATTGGGACACTGCACTCGCTGATGCATCGAATACTGCTCGACCACAGCAAATACGTACGTTATTTGCTATCATTTTAACAACATTTTTCCCATGTAATCCAAACGATCTTTGGGAAAAATACAAGGACAACATGAGTGAAGACATTCTACATCGTTTGCGCATTGCGAATCAAAATTCGGACATTCAATTCACTCCAAACGTGTATAATGAGGCATTGATTTTGATTGGAAGATATATGTTTGGCAATTACTAACAAGGCACTGGTGCAACTGGGAATGCCTGATCCAAACCGACCAGCGAACAACCTTTTCGATCGTGATTTGCAACGAGAAAAAACACTTTGATACTGTCGAATTGGGGACATTTGTTCAGATAAATCTTCCGCAGTTGATTCCAGAACAACGCATTGCGTATGACAGAATTATGCGTGCCATTACAGAACAGAGTGGTGGACTATTTTTCCTAGATGCGCCTGGTGGTACAGGGAAGACTTTTCTTCTTTCACTCATTCTGGCAACCATACGATCACAAAATAATATTGCACTGGCCATTGCATCATCTGGAATTGCGGCAACTCTTTTGGATGGTGGCCGAACAGTGCATTCAGAATTGAAACTGCCGTTGAATTTGCAAAACACTGAGACACCAACATGCAACATCAGTAAAAACTCTGGAATGGGCAAATTACTCCAAACGTGTCAAATTATCATATGGGACGAATGTACAATGTCTCACAAGAAAGCATTGGAAGCAATTGATCGTACACTGCGAGATTTGAGAGGAAACGAACAGATCTTTGGTGGCGCACTCATTTTATTGTCTGGTGATTTTCGACAAACGCTGCCGGTTATATACCACGTTCAACACCCGCTGACGAACTTAATGCATGTCTCAAATCATCAGTTTTATGGCGCCATATACAGAAATTGATTTTGAAAACCAACATGCGTGTACAACTACAACAGGATGCATCGGCTGAAAATTTTGCAAAACAATTGATGGATATTGGAAATGGGCGAGTGCAAATTGATGAATCTACGCAATGTATCACCTTGCCAGCAAACTTCTGTAAGATCACAAAAAGCATAGATGAATTGGTGCAAAAAGTTTTTCCAAACATTGCACAAAGCTACAAAAATCTTCAGTGGCTCAGTACGCGTGCTATATTAGCAGCCAAAAATATCGATGTCAATACCATTAACTTCAATATTCAGAATGGAATACCTGGCGAAACAACAATATATAAGTCCATCGATACTGTGGTGAATCAAGACGAAGTTATCAACTATCCAACTGAATTTTTGAATTCGCTTGATTTGCCAGGCATGCCACCGCACGTTCTTATATTGAAAATTGGCGTACCCATCATTCTTTTTCGAAACATAAATCCACCACGACTTTGTAACGGAACCAGACTCTCAGTCAAGAAAATGATGAACAATGTTATCGAGGCAACAATTTTGACTGGAAAATTCAAAGGTGAAGACGTACTGTTACCACGTATCCCAATGATCCCAACAGATATGCCATTCGAATTTAAACGTTTGCAGTTTCCGGTGCGACTCGCTTTCGCAATAACTATCAACAAAGCACAAGGACAATCGTTGCAAGTATGTGGATTGAATTTGGAGAATCCATGCTTCTCACATGGGCAGCTCTATGTGGCTTGCTCACGCGTTGGAAAACCTTCTGATTTATTTGTTTACGCACCAGATGGAAAAACAAGAAATATTGTGTATCCCACAGCCCTTCAATAAATATCGAATTTAATCGAAACGCTGCAATGTCACAATTTTTTCGGAATGAACAAAATCAATAAGGTGACTCAAAATGAATTGTATATGTGTGTATTGAATATTTCCTTCAAATTTATTGAATATTTCCTTCAAATTTATTTTAGTTAGTGGCGTAGCAACGCGCGCAGGGTAAGCTAGTTATTATATAAAACAATAACAACATAAACACCAATTGATAAACTAAATTGCAGATTTGTCAACAAACAACATTATTGGTAAGCAACAATAATTGGCAGACAAGTCAGTTGTAGTCTGCTACAGATGTTCACCTGCATCTGTTATGCATTGTTGACAACCTAACAAAAAAATATTACACAGCTATTAGCTTTGCATAAATACTACTATAACAAGTGTTGAAGCTGAGCGTACTAGACTGCTCAAAACAATACAAACTCTAGGAACATACAATTTTTAAAAAATAAAAAAAAATACTTCTGGACCTTCAATTGTCTTGCTCTTTTTTTTAAAAATACTCAGAAAAGCTTAAATAAAAATATACAAAAATAAAAAAAATAAAAAAAAATAATTTTTTACCGTTTAACTTACCTTAAATAAACAAATATGAAGGTAAGTGAAAATCCCCACAAATATTTTCAACATTCCTTAAAATTGAGAAAACCCCTTTACCAAGTGAATTTATTAATTACTAGAGCAGAAAGCCGAATAAAGTTCTGGGAACGCAAAATAGTTATAGAGGTAGAACATGAAGGGTATCAATTTTCATTAGAAGATAAGAGTGAATATTTACCGACCAAATGATGTGTATCTTCGTGGCTTATAACCCATAAATCGCATAAATCGTACCAACCTTCTTCCACGAACCCTTCACAAGATTCTTGGATATTACGTAGTTCTCCAATAACAATATGGTAACATTTCATAGCTATCCAGCGGTTGTAAATTGTTTGCATTGAATTCAATATAAAGGTTTTTATATAACAGCAACAATAAATTTAAAATCCAGCATAAAAAATTAATGTTAGTGTTAATAACTGATTTAACTTAGTGGTTGACTCTTACTGGAATTTTAAATGTACTATGTGTATATCCAAGTCTAAAAAAAAAAATTGTTACGGCTCAATGACATACACTATGATAGGAAGGATTAGTGAACCTACCAGGCACCAATTACATTTATATTAATAAATTGTTTTTTTCCTTTGTTTCAATATGACATATTCCTCCCGCTCTTAAGTCATAAATGAACGTATATCGTAAAATCGTAAAATAAAGTTATTTTAAAATTAAATTAAATCAATCGTATTACTGAATTAATGGAAAACATAGAGCCATTTGTCATACTATACTACTGTACTTATGGTATACGCTACATATGGTTTTCCTCATCTAATCATTTTCTATTTTCCAACAGAATTGTTGCTTATTGGCTTAAAAATATTACTTAGGTATTTTTAAAATAATGTTTTCAAATTGACTTATGTATTATTCTTAAACCTCATTGTTACATTAATTGGACCATTTTTATCCTATGACCTTTTTGTTTGTTTTTTATACAAATATTTTTATTCGTATATTATTTAATGTATAGTAAACATTTAATCGTGAAGTTATCTGTTATTGTAATTAACCTTGCATTTTTTTATAATGAAAGCAAAATAAATAATATTAATCCAACACAATTTTCCCTCTCTTACTCATACTATTGTGTGCCATTATAATGAGAAAAGAGTACTATTATTTAATCCAAACTAAATTAATGTAAAATTTATAAATATTTTAACGAGTAATTTAGTAAAAGAAATCACTTAGAACTAGTACCTCCCAACCATATTACAGCGTAATCGGTGGTAGAGAATAGAACAATTAAGGTTTATTCCGAATTCATTATTGTTCATGTAGCCAGAGTAATAGTCTAACCCTCCTACAGAACTAGAATGCTTCCTTTAAACAAATTCTTTACAATATAACAGGCATTTAAGTTGTTGAAATATAAAAAGCAAAATATAAAATAATAATTAATTTGTAATAGGTAATTTAAAGTGGAAAACATTATTGTACAACGTAATAATTAATTGTAAATTTTTATAACATTTTAGACATTTAACAATTACTTAGAAATGAAATTAATGTTTACTACTGGAAAAATAATAATAACTTAAACCCCGGAAAATTATTATTATCAAATAAAACTCAACTAACCCAGATACATAATATAGTAAATTAATGAAATAGTAATTAGAAATATTATATTGCTATTCACTATTAATCATCGGTTAAAAGTCTAATATTACAATTTGTTTTGACAGTAAAGGTCGAAAACACCTGTAGGAATGTGTCGCCTTCAAAACCTAGTGCAGATTAATAAGGTAATGCAGAATAATTCAGTATTCATAATTAATTGATCTATGGATTCGTTTGTGTGAGGTAGCCGGCCTTTATTTGCCCAGTGGGAGGCGAAAGGTCTTCTCTTGGGTTCGTGGACAGGAAGGTTGTATGCATACACTTTTCGAAATATAACAGCGGAGTCGACCTAATATGTGATTTATTAAAAATTAGAATACAGTTTGGATTAGGTTAGTAACAAATTATATTTGATTAATACATAATTAATTGATTTCAGCGCATTCCGTACACGTGGCTGCGACAACACCGGTGTTGTCACGTCACCTGCGGGCTTAATGCATATACAGGCTGTGGCAGAACACTGTCCCTTTCTTCAGAAGTGGCCTTGACGCCTATATTTTCCTATATTAATCCGAATGGCACTTGATGTGTACGACGGCATTGTTACATATTGTGGAGGTCTTACCAGTATAAAGGTGATTAAAATTATCACTAAAGTAACGATAAGACATTTTCGTAGAATTCTCAGCTCAGTATTAGGTAAAACTAATTTATTTGTTAAAAATGTTGTGTCGTTAACACCGAGGTGTCACAAGTGGATCTACAAATCGTTACGCTCTTGTTGGAGTTCGCTGAATAACAGGAAATATACAGGTTTATAATACTTGAAAGGTGTCTAACGGCTAAATATTGTAGTATTCCTTTTTCCTATGATGTGAGAAAATATGAACATGTAGCAGTTCTTGTTAGTAACCATAATCTAACATAATCTGTCTTTTTTACTAGGTCTGTATGCCTGATGGTAACACCACGTCAAGGATCTAAATATCCAGATTAAATGTCTCAGGACAGGATATTTCTGTTAAGATAATTTTTTATAATAAGGATCATTAATGAACAAGTGTTAAATATTGTGTCGCTGGAGGTATAGAAGTTTTGGGATTCATGGATCAAAACTAGACGGGATCCAGAGATGAATAGTTCTTAGAATTACTATTATTTACCTTAGTGCATGAGGCCGATTTTTGATGGGAAGGTACATGAATATTTCATATTCCTTTTTTAAAACCATCACCATGCTGAAAATAATAGTATTTTTCTTTATTTAATATCATACAGGAACAATACATGATGAAATAGTGATTTAAAGCCTACATTTAAAACCATCTTTGTACAATTATTTAAAAACTGGCTGGTGTAATCATATGTGTAAACATTAAGTTTTTAATACTTTATTGTATGTTACATATGGTGTTTTATTTTATCTTGTATATTATAATGAAAGACTCATGATGCAAAAAAGTAAAATGTGTATAATAGGTTTACTACTTAAAAAATCAGATATCAATTCCATTTTAGTGCCTTATTAAAATATGTAATACATATTATAAATTATTTTAAATCCTTTTTAAACTACCTTTACGTTTAGTAACCTTAAAAAATAGTTATGTAGTTTATACGATTTTTTGTTTTGTTCACATAAATTTAATGGGAGTCTATAGTACAGTTGGATGAAAACATTATTTGCAACAACATTTATATTATTATATTTTATAAAATACAACATTAAAGTTACATTTCCTTTGTAAATAAATTGCCCAGTTTTGACCTTATTCTCAAACGCTAAGTAAATCATAATTGTGAGCCCTGATTACTGCGTTAATTTAAATTTATATTCTAGCAGTAGTAGTTCTATTTTGTATCTATTCGTCTCAAATATAATAAGCAATTAATTAATTTTAATTCATGAAGCCTAACGTAAAAAGACTTAATTGTAGGTCGTATACGTATAAAATATTTAGCTGGGGGTAAAAACTCAAATCAGTATAATTCCATTTTATAGTGCGTTATAATCAGAATCACAACCAGGATCAAGTTCTGTAACTCCTTGTCCCAAGTTTTGTGTATAACTTAAAAAATCAAAATATATAAATTCCATTCTATTAAAATATGTAATGAATATTATAAATGATTTTAAATCCTATTTAAACCACCTTTACATTTAGAAACCTTCAAAAGTAGTTATGTAGTTTTAAACGATTTTCTGTTCTGTTCACATAAATTTAATGGGAGCCTTTAGTCCAACTGGAGGAAAACATTATTTTTACGAAATTTTATATTAAAATATTTTATAAAATACCACAGTAAGGTTCCATATACTTTGTAAATAAATTGCACAGTCTTGACCTAACTCTCAAACGCTAAGTGAATCCTAACTACGACCTTTATTTACTTTACTCTTCTAGCAGTGTTAGTTCTATATCGTTTATATTCGTCGCAAATATAATAAAACATTAATTAATTATTAAATTTAATCGAGGCATTAAGTAAAAAAACTAATTGCAGGACTTATGCGTATAAAATGTTTAGTTAGGGGTAAAACAAGAATCAGTATAGTTCCCTTTTATACTATGTTATTAATTAGAATCACAACCAGGATCAAGTTCTTTAACTCCTTGCCCCAAGTTGTGAACACGTGCGGAACCAGCAAACTCAGCAAAGTGCAGTACGAGCCGACGTCACGCACATGTTACTACAGAGTCTTTAATTTAGTTACCACAGCGGTCTCCTGTGGCGGGTTTGGGCTAACTTTGCGGCATAGATCTTTCTCTGGCATCTCCTACCTATAGAATATTGCAAGCCGATAACTAAATCTAAAACGATAACTAGTCTAATTATATATCATTTTATTGGATAAGCGTTGGTAAAGCTTATCACTTAAGAGGCTGGAAATATTTTAATCCTCCACGTCAGCTATCTTCCGTCCGCACAATATCACGAAAACAAAGTGATCTATTTATAGACATTACATGTTTAATTTATATATAGACAACACCAGATTGTATGAATTCCTGCCACTTTATAGAATTTTGGGTAATAGTGAACACTTTTGACATTGGTATTATAGATAGCCATGATGTGAATTGGAAAACCATATAAAAACGAAATTGTGACAAACTGAGTACAATCATATGATTGTTTTTTCACGTGAAGTAATAACACATGTAGTCTAATTATCCTTAACATATAAATAATATCTCTCGAGAAATATTTAATCAATAGAATAAAACTTTTCTGATATTATATTTTTCAAAATTTGTAACGTGAAAATATGACTAGATTTTTAACTCGTCTATACACAGTTATAAACAGTCATTATAACTCGGGACTCCCCATACTTATAATAATAATAATAATTTTATTTTCCATTCGTTAATTTACATGAATATAACATAATATGTCCTTGGAAATAACTGACCACAGTTACAAGTATGTGTGGCCAGTGAGAATTATTAAATATAAACAAATTTACAACATCCTTAAACTAATTATATAAATACACAGTACAAAAATGATAAATGAGTTATAGAGTTTTCACCGTTACTATTGCGCACTAAATACCAGCATTACTGTGTACCGTCTGAGTTATAACTAATGTGAATAGTTTTAAGAGTTCGAAGTAACGGATAGATTATGAGGAAAATTCCAAAGTAGTGGTAAAATTAAAGGTTTTTCACTCATCGACAGACTACACACATATTTTGGGGTGGGGGTGTGTGGTACGTATATGTCTGGCTCTGATTTTCAGGGCTTGACTGAAGCAATTTCTGCAGTACATTACTAACGAGGTACAAAGGGGTAACCGAGACAACCCCCGCATTTTGTTGAGGCATTTGCCTCTTCCGGACTAGAACATATCGAGAAGTGTTCCCACGGTACACTGGAGTCCGCGTCCAGCCTACGATATCTTCAGCGATCCTGCTAATAATAGATACCGTCTACCTTACTATAATAAGCTGAAAAATCATAGGTCGACTGTAAAATTTACTTTAACTTAGACTGACACAATTCGGGATATATTTCGCATCTGTACATTCACTGAAACGACTTTAAATATTTTTGCCGGAACGCATTAAATGCCACCTATCTACATCGCTTGTTCTTATGCAATTCAATTTATTTCATTAAGTGATAAATTATATGGCAGTAGCGAGTAAAGGGTCTGGGAAAAACACATTTAATCTCTTAAGGCTTCACAGAATAAAAATATCTAAGTACTCTTTGTTGTGGTTTTTAATATTAGTGAATTAATTAATGTATTATTGACTTTTAAATCAGTTCCGGAATGTCGAAAAACTTAATCTGTCGTACTCTGTATCGTAACATTCCACAGTATTATATTACGAAATGTTTAAATATATAAACAATTATACCCATTTACACGTCTAAAAACATTTAGTGATAGGTCAAAATAAAACTAGTTAAGAAGAAACAATCTTAAGATATAATAAATTGTGCATTTTAAATTGACAGTTTATGCAGTGAAATACTGACAGGATCTTCTAATGGTATAAGAAATATATATTTATATTCCATAAGTGAACTTGTTTAGTAAACGAACTATGAGCAATCAATCCTTCGTTTTACAGTCTCCGAGCTCGTTATGGTCTAGTATGTGCATCCAGTACGAAATGTTCGAAGATTGGTTTTACAAACAGTACTTATAAAATTGAACTATTAGTCCTGTCAGATTCTTATTCTTAAACTTAAAAAAATGATGACCTTTTATTGTATGACTTTCTGAAATTGATGGAGTTTTGTTAATTTTATGTAAATTTGGTAATAATATATGCACATAATATTTTGTAATATAAAAATAATTCATAATAAGTGTATTGATTTAAACACTTGAGTAATGCATTCTTGAAGCTCTTCTCTTATTGGAAATTATCTATTAATTCAAACAAACTCTCCAATAATGTAGTTTTTATTTTTGTGAGGCCTTTCATACTCAATGAGTACATCTTCAGACTCACACAACTGAATAAAAGTAATAATAACAATAGGAACATAAACAATTTTGTACTAAATAAAAACATATGTCATTAAAAATACAAAGAGGTAATATTCTATGACAGCACAGTATGTTATATGTATATATAAAAATAAAGTTTATATTTAGTTAAATCAAATAAAGTAACGGTGAATTTTGAAAAGGTCCAGGTTCGTTGTTTACCAGATTATTTTGGTTCTTTTTTATAAAAATTGTTTCATATGCATCAAGGAATTTTTTATTTTGTACTTCTTTTAATAATTTTGCGTTTGAAAAAGAGTGTCCAGTTTGAAGTGCGTGTTTTGCCATGGCTGATCTTTCTTCCTGTTGGTATTTTAAACATGCCCTATGTTCCTTAACTCTTTGTTTTAACTTTCTTTTCGTTTGGCCAATGTATTTTAAATCACAATTGTCACAATTAATTTGATAAATTCCAGATTTTTCTTCTTCATTAATTTTATTCTTGGGATTTTTGCTGTTTTCGACAAGAAACAAAATCTTCAAAATTTTATTGATTCTCTCAACTCCTTTTATCCTTCTATCAAATTCACTTGTGAAATAGAAAATGACAATCAACTTCCATTTCTCGATTTAATAATTATGAAAAATACGACTGGCCATTTTGAATTCGATATATACAGAAAACCAACACAAAATGACAGATTCATCCCAGTTGATTCATTTCATCCCCCTTCACAAAAAAGAGCAGCTTTCCACAATTTAATCCATCGGCTTTTACATACTCCATTATCAACAGAAAATTATAAAAAAGAAGTTAAGAAAATAAAGGAAACTGCTTTATTTAATGGCTACAAAACTAACATGATTGACAATATGATAAACAAGAAAAAGAAAATTATTGAAAGAAATTCTAGAACAACTTTATACCAAATCAAAAGTAAAGAACCTGAAAAATGGATATCTGTTTCCTACAACAATCTATCTAAAGATATTACTAAAAGTTTTAAGAAACATGCCAATATTAATGTATCTCCAAATTCTAAAATTAAATTAAAGAGTATATTAGGAAATCCCAAGAATAAAATTAATGAAGAAGAAAAATCTGGAATTTATCAAATTAATTGTGACAATTGTGATTTAAAATACATTGGCCAAACGAAAAGAAAGTTAAAACAAAGAGTTAAGGAACATAGGGCATGTTTAAAATACCAACAGGAAGAAAGATCAGCCATGGCAAAACACGCACTTCAAACTGGACACTCTTTTTCAAACGCAAAATTATTAAAAGAAGTACAAAATAAAAAATTCCTTGATGCATATGAAACAATTTTTATAAAAAAGAACCAAAATAATCTGGTAAACAACGAACCTGGACCTTTTCAAAATTCACCGTTACTTTATTTGATTTAACTAAATATAAACTTTATTTTTATATATACATATAACATACTGTGCTGTCATAGAATATTACCTCTTTGTATTTTTAATGACATATGTTTTTATTTAGTACAAAATTGTTTATGTTCCTATTGTTATTATTACTTTTATTCAGTTGTGTGAGTCTGAAGATGTACTCATTGAGTATGAAAGGCCTCACAAAAATAAAAACTACATTATTGGAGAGTTTGTTTGAATTAATAGACTTGAGTAATGGTTTAAAAAATTTTAGGATTTCAGGAGTCAAGTTCGTATCAAAATCAGATTTCAGATGGTGCATGTGAGAGAAAGGTGAACTGGAGCTAAATTCAACATTCGGATTAAATAAACTCTTTCTACCATAGTTGATTTAATTAAAAATTAATCGATTTGTAAAAACATGCTAAATCAAAACAGTTTTAATTATTTTCTACAGGTTTGTTGATAAACTAAAAAATAAAATAATGTAATTGAGCCATATCATCCGTCAGACTAAAAAAAAAATTTTGCAGTAATTGATAGCTGGTGAATTGAAGTCAAAATTTTTAGAATACACTTATTTATGGTCAACAGTGAACAAGAAACTCTGTGTGAAATATCACAACTTTATAAAAGATTTTTGAACATATAGTTATTAGTAAATGTTCATACATTTACATTTTCCAAAAATGTATCGTGATATTTTTGAGTCTTAGTTGTGTAAAATAAATGTACATACATTCTTAGTGTACAAAAAAATTAAGAGCGTGTAAATAAAATACATTTAAACTGTTAATTTTTTTTTTTAATTCTATTTTTATTTTTGTTATTAATTTTTTTGTCTTACGGTGCAACCCTGGGTCTAATAAGTTTATCTCTTATTGATGTATGTGTGACTAAATTTTTCTTCTTTAAAAGCGATTAGCTGTGAATTCTGACATCCGTAAACAAAAGTGTTTACTAAAGAGCATGGGACATAAATCTATGCATTCTAGACTATCATAGCTACCCAGTTGTGATTGAAAAATTACTAATCACTGTATATTCAAAATAATTTTAATTCATTTTTTCTCGTTTAAACTTAGACTGTACAATTATTTCATTTAAGATTGTGGACTAACAGAACATTTAATTCGGTATATGTGATTTTGCATCGACATTTTACTGTGCTATTATAAAAAATCTAAAGAGAATGAAAGTTATGGATTGTTCATTTGTAAAGCTTTAAATTTATAAACTGTTTAGAATAATTCTTTTTTTCATCTAATTCTAATGATAAAGTTTTATTTAAGAGAAAAACGAATTCCTGATATGTACTAAGTCGTTAAAGTATGGAGGTTTTTCTTTATAAGTCAATAAATTAAATTAAATTAATAGTAGGAATATTAAAAATATACGTTTCAAAATCATACAAGTATAATCAAAGTAGAGATGATTAAATATCGACATAAGCAGCGTTAAAATATTTACCAACGCGTGGAGACAAATATGAAATGTCAAAGTAATACATGAAAGCCACGGCCATCCAAAGTCTCTCGCGTTTAGTGGATTGCGTATTATTTTGTTCTACGTCCGATAACATAACATTTTGCTACAGTAAAATTTGAATAGAAGACAAACTGTTGTTTCTTTATTTAAAAAAAAGTAATCAACCATATAGTGCACTGTCATTTTAAAATTTTGTTTTAAGAAGGTAATTCAATTTCGAATATTAATACAGTGCAATGCAGATGTGTTCAAAGGGAATACGCAATACAGGAATATTGCAGGGTGTAATCTGTCCATGCATATTAATTAGTTCATTTAGCATTGGTGTATCAAGATAATGATCAATATAGTAATTATAGTACAACTTTAACCATTAGTAAGAAATGCAAAAACCGCAAGTATCTGACCTTTGACTTTCGTAATAAAAACAGAAGGCTCCTATCGTACCCTCTATAATTTTTAAACTGTATTAGTTATTTTACAAGTGGTCCTTTATCAATACTGAGAATCAAATTTATATATACACACACACACACACATATATATATATATATATATATATATATATATATATATATATATATATATATATATAATTTTGTCTTCAGCAGTACTCAAATTCCGAATTATATATTTTGGAAATTTTGGTATTGTATTATAAAAGTAATTCTTACAAAGAATAAGATACTAATGATAACGATCTCTACCTTTAACAGATAACACAGTCGATACTTATTATACTCTAGGGATTTTGCAGGATGAGTTTCCAAAGGACTGTCGATGGTAGCTGCTTAGCCTCTTTTTGGGTCTTCGTCTGCAAAGAGAAAAGTATGTCGGTTTTTAGAATGTTCTTTGAGCAAGGACATACGTGGTAAATGTATGAACTGAAATATTATTACCTCATTCATTGGAGAGTACCTCATAGAGGTAATTCATCTGCTTGCAGATGGTCGATGTCTTTTTTCATGATAAATTTTTTATTTTCTCGACTATACATTGATGGTTGTCTCACTACAACACACAGTTTCTGTGTGTGTTTTTAGGCTTAGTACAAGAAAGGCCTGTTTATTCGTGGTAAAAACCGCCTAGAAAATGAAAGCACTCATTTATTCTTTCTGAGTTTCAAAAGTCACATCCTCTCTTTGATTTTATTACTACTAGGTTGTAAAGCTTTTATAGCATATGAGGCTGTGTGTTAATACTGGGATAGAGGGATGCTATCTTTCTTAAGTTCACCAACGGCCTTATTTGGAATTAAACCTCTATAAAATAGCGTACCGGTATATCTGAATCCTAGTTTTACTTCCTCATTTACTTAGAGTATCGCAAATCTCACTTTCAGAAACTAAGACATGCATTATTCTGCAAAGGAAGTTTTGCGCCATTTCAACCGAAAGTGCTCTTTGGTAAAATTATGTAGCACATGTTTATTAAAAACATATCAGACATAGTTTACACTACTCCGCAAAACTGTTCTATATACTTAGTAGTTATCCACAACACGGACTAACTTCAAAGAAAGTGAAGTCGTAACTAAACATAAATAATTCTATGTATATGAGCTAAAAATGTCTATGAGTATGTAACATCTCAGCCGATGTATGGCAGTCACATTGGCTCGGCTTTAAAACTACTTAAATTAAAATCCATAACTACAAAAAGCAAAACATTCTTTTTACCCCAGTATATAACTTTCAACACTTACCACAAAAGGCTAATGAATGACAGCTTATTTTGTAATTACACGCAATTGTAAGACAAGTTAAAAGCTCCTACTATCAAATGATTTATATGATGGATTTATATTGTAGCATATAATTGGTAAAGCATTGTTACTAGTATAAAATTCGTCACTTTGCCGTAGGGATTAATAAATAAATTACTTTTCACATTAAACAGTACAAAAACAGTCAATGGTACTCCAAAACAATATTGAAATGAAAAGAAATATGCCTTTATTTAAGAGGCGGAGTTAGGGTTATTTAGCCCTATCTACCACTCAACCTCAACTTGCCGAAGGGAGCAATATTATACAATGCAGACAGTACATACACAGGGCGCGGTGACCACGCAAACAGGCTGGTGATTGCATTGTCCCAAGAACAATTTTCCACTTGCCGCAAATGCAAACACTTATTTTCTGGAATATGTGTTATAACCGATATTTTACAACAGTTTCAACTACCGCAATTTTTAAGATATGTAAAAAACGTGGTTAGGTTCATAAAATTCATAAATTATTATGATCTTTAACCCTTATATTCTAAATCTATTTTGAGTAGTAGTTAATTAAAGAGTAACAAGTTCACTTTACTTTATCCCCCCAATATACTTAAGATATGTATCTCTCTACGGATTGTAGTCTTATCGATAGTAATTTTTAGTTTTACTTCAGAATTTTACTGTGCTTCATAATTTGTCCAAGCACTCATTCCACATGTAAGACGACCTCAGAAGACGGTTGATTTATATTCGACAAGTGCCTGGACTTATTGCCATTCCAGAGAAGCTTTGAAGTGTTTTCGTGATTTAAAGTGTTTAGAGAAATAAAATGGGAGGTAAGTTTTTAAATAAGTAGAAATAATTTTGAATTAAAGCCTCTATCAAAATATTTCTTAAAATAATGTTAACATTGTATATAACTATACTGTTTAAAATATCTATATATAACATACAAACATGTATTCTCAAAAAAGAAAAAAGTTTATTGCATTTATTTATTTTATATTTTTAACATTAAAAGTATTAATCACAGCATATAACCATACAAAAAGGACGAACTAAACACAGCGAATTAAAAATTAAGAATTAGAAGTGGCTGAATGTGGAATAATAATATGATTTATCTTGTGCAAGCTGTCTTAATAAGTTTGGATCAGATTAGATGGATTGCAATATATTCTTTCTATTTAAAAAATAGTTTCTGAATATCACAACGTGTGCAGACAAAATACCTTTCACAATTTATACGGTACATGTAAAAAAAATTTGGTATGCCCCCCAAGTCCATTGACACTATTAGATCACATTATTGCTTAGTTCAAGACAAAGACATTTCAACAACAAACACAAACATTAAACCGAGCATAGTTGTCCGGAGATCAGTTTTCCATTTCTTTTTATAAAAGATTAAATGCTATAAAATTTAGGTGAAATGTTTATGGTACCCAGGCCCGTTAATTAAAAAACATATACGATAGTATTTTTAATATATTAAAATAGGTGGCTATTAAATGTTCTTAATTTTAAATGTCTTAAAAACATACATTTTATGTAATTTAAAGAGAAAGCAAATTTTAACATAAAAATCATTTAAATCAATTAATAAATAACTGATTTGGAATATATTTACTGTGACAAGCCATTACCCACATTGACGCTCTCAAAAAAACAGCCAAAAGTACGAAACTCGAATAAACGGCAGGGCCAAATTTGAGTTCTTTGATTTAAAGTGATGACGACCATGCTCTGTAAGTAAGTAGCTTTTTATTTATTTAAATAAATAAAAATCCACAAAATAATTTGATCCAAAACAACGAAGAACGCTTTTATGAATAATAGAAAACCAAAATAAAATTCCACATAATAAATATAAGTGATTTATTTATAGTAAGGTTTTATTGTTAAAATTTATGTTCTTAAAATATTTATACATTAACTTTTCAGTTTGAGTATTCAAAACACATAATATTACTTTCGAACAATGTATTATAATGAATGTTAATGTAAATTATGTTTCTGTTATAACACGTCCTGTTTCCCTTCTCAGCCCATGCGTATTGACCACTGTCTTGTGCAAGAAACTTAGCATATATTATAAGAAGAAGAACTGGTATATTGAAAAGTACAAGTGTTGATAAAAAGGGCAAAGGTGATATACTGGATTTAAGTCCGAGCTTTTAGAACTCAAATTTACAATCTGACGCAATAGAAAGAACCACTGTTTAACTAAACGCTTAAAATACGTCCTTAAATTTTTTAAATTTTATATTTAATAATTTTTATTGGCCAATTTTTGGTTGGGCCGGCTCATAAAACATTTGAGAAAAATACTGTATCACACCCTTAAAATTTCTATATATATGAATCGATTTGACGATCAATAACATTATCGATACTGGCCGACTATACTTATTCATTAATTCGAACGTTCATTGATCTAACTGACTGACCCTGTAAATAACTTGAGATACACAGTCCAATTATAAGTCACCACCCCTCTATTAAATTATAAGTACTGTACTTTCACCTAAAAGACAAAGTACTTCAGCTGTGTTACCTCGTACACAGTGAAATAAAACATTCAAAATATTACTGTTTCATCTTCAAACATTATGAAGTCAAATACATCTCTTTAGATTTATATTACAATTACTAGAATCTAGATCAGGAGATTGTGATATCTTTCAAAGGTCATAAATTATCAAAAAATAATTTGCTGTGTTTAAAATCCATATGACTATAATATTCCAGTTGTTCTGCAGGAAACTAAGTGTGAAGTGAATAGGTATCAAGTATATTTCTATTTTGAAGCGTGCATATCATAAATGCTGTGATTTTCCAGTTAACTTAATCAAACTCCAATTAATATAATGAAATTTTGATATCGTACGCATGTCTGAACTAAAAGTTTTTACATAAGTGATTCTTCGTTGATTACTATTTATTATTATTGTACTAGTTTATAAAAGACATTGATGGAACGTGCCCCAGGGGGCCAATAAATTTAAAACAACAGATGAGTAGTTTTGCCAGATATACAATGTTATCCTTCATGGTTTTATATGCACAGAGTTACAGTTTATACGAGGGTTAATCAGTAGAGCATGTTCAGTCAGTTAACAGTCTCAGCATTGCTTTAACCTAATTTTGCTGAAGGATCTACACGAAGAAGTCGGATGTTTTAGTCTTCTCTTAATCTCGTAGAAGTTTTAGACTAAGTTGATGTATTCCACTATTTAAATTGAATTGTCTTACAAGAAATAGTAATCCTTCTAAGTAGTAAAATACTCGTCCTCCGAAAACCCAGTTACTCACGTATTACCGTTTTCATAAATCAAGGTTTTAAGAAAATTATTTTTATTTTACTAAAAATATACATCCTGATGGTGTAATTAGTTTTAATAATGTTTTGAGATTTAGTCTAAGCGGTTTCACGTCCATGAAGAAAGTGCAGATTACCAACATACTCGTATATTGCATACATCTTGTGCTTGATGAAAACTTATTTTTAAAACCCCCATCGCTTACATTTAATATATATAAGACGCCCTATTAAACACATTTACCACAGTGTGATGATTTGTCACAGGAAGGATGTGACAATACAAGCAAGGGGAGGACAGCCCTGGTGCTGCGGACATTGAAATATTGTACGGCTAATTAATGACGTCTTACCAGAAAGGCTAGAATTGGTACTGTTTCTAGAGTCTTGGCAATGTAAAATCTGTTTTGTTAATGGGTAATGTTTGGTTTATACATTTAATAATGTCCACCTTATTTGTGGTTACAAGTTTTTAATTTCTTAGAAACGCGTTGATTATTATAAAACTAAGGTTTTTTGCTTAGATGGAATATAATTACGCTATAAAATTGAACGCTTATTTTATGTAATTGGTACAGAGAACCTAAAATAATGAAATGAAAATATAAAATATTAGACCCAATAAACGACTTAAAGTTTATACGAATATCACCGTTTTGCAACAAATGATTTTCCAAGGTAAAATGTATACTCAACTTGATTATACGAGGGTTAATTAGTGGAGCATGTTCAGTTAGTTTACAGTCTCAGCGTTGCTATGTAATTCACTTACGAATAATAAAATTTGTTCTAATAAAAACATTATTTTATACAATTTTTTTAAACAAGATTTAGCTGTTTTGAACTCATGAACTAACTTGAAAACTTCAGTAAATATTAATAAGAAATTAAAAATGGTTTTGAGGATGTGTCGGTTAGAAACGCATTTCATGTTATTCATGACAATTACACAGTATCGATAAACGAGTATGTCAAGGTAATGTTAGAGTCTACTGAACCAGTTATTGATTAGATACTTCAAAGAAAGAATCGTTCAAGACAATAATAGCCAGTTGGTCTGTCAGTGGAGTAAAAAAATAATGTATAGTTTACATGATTGTATCAAAACTGTATTACAATGAACAATTGGAAAGGTTCTTCAAGTGTGTGGTCGAATCAGTCAAACAAACTAATGGTCCAATAAATCTATGGATAATCTTTCAAGGCAATAAAACAATATTTTATGTGAATATTCTGGCGAGGTAAACAAATTATTTGTCAATTAGATCAATAAACGTATCGTTGAAGACTGTGAAAGGATATTACGCAAGTGGTTGAATGGTGATTCGGTCTTTTCGTCGGAATGGGATCTGACTTTGTGATAGCCAAGGTTAAAATATTGTTTATGACTTTTAACATTTTATAAAACACTGCCAACCTTATAATATACCGTTGTTACTCTATGTTAATTTCCTCGCACAGGCAAGTAATCCATGAGCACGGTATGCGTACGATTAAAAAGAAAATCGGCCTTTTTCCGCATAATAGTTTATCCGCAATGTGGTAATACGAATGATGTTTATTTGAGGTTTAATAACGATACATCTTAATTTCCCTGTATTTTTTTGCTAATATTAAAAGAAAATTTAAAATGTATTTATTTTAATTACAAAAATCTGTAGTATTTGTAAATTTTTGTACACTTTATTCTGGAATATTAATAATGTATACCAAAAAATATGAATATGCAGACTGGGCAAGTCTGTTTGGAATATCATTTGTTTGCAATAAAATATTACCTACAGACATACAAGATCTTTCATAGTTTTAATAAATAGAAACATTATACATTACGTTCACACAGATGAATTACGAATACTTTTCACCTTACCAGATTACCAACTTTAAATTAGTTGTGGTCTTCATTATAACCATGTCACAAATTTAATAATAACTTAAAACTAATAATATAAATAAAATGTTACTAAAGACTCAACCTACCTTTTTAATACTTAAATATTAAATTAAATAATAGGTTCTTGTAGTTTTTAAAATAAATAATTGTTTAACGTTTTTATTCTTGGAAGTTTTGTTTAACTTACTAGTACAGGAATACAGTCTACTAAAGTTAAAAAAAGTTATTCATTTTAGCGCGTTTAAGAAATAATTAATAATTAATTTTAAACACAATAAAAATTTAATAATGCTATTGTGAAGTGTTATCGTATTATTATTACTGTGCCCACGTACAATAATAAAACCTTCGTGTGTAAAATAAATCGCCAAGTCAGGTCCAATGGGGCAGCTTTATGTGTTTAACCATTGCAGATAAAGGATGATAAATTACAACTTAAATTCTATAGATGAACATATACGTATTGATAGAAATATCTAAGTTTTCATTATATCACGTGATGACCATCACGGAGTGAGAAATCCCCTTTAATTGAGAGATTCAAAATAAAGAGTTCCATTAAGAGAGCGCAATGGCATAATTTCAATCTGTTCAGAATTAAGACATATTGTTTATTGCATCAAATGTCGACCTTAAACTTTGTACTATTCTGAGTACATTCAAGGTTAAAAGAGTCAATTTGCAACAAGATCACGTGTGTACCTTTAAATCACTGCTTTATTGTACAGTGTTTATTCACTTGCCTCAAACTTTTAAACTAGACTGAAGATATATTTTTTAACTTGGATATAATAACTCATTTCCACTTAACAATAAAACGATAATCGATTTTTTAATTCCGTTTTAAATTATTCAATTGAGGTTATTAAACATGACAAAACTTGTTACGTTACAAAACTTTAACTAATACACCACATAAGAAAACTAATAATGAACTAGTAAATTTTACAAAGTAGTGTAAAAGTTTCATCTACTGATGTCTGAAGTTTTAATTAGTTATATTACCTCTAGAAGATATTTAATTTATAAGATTGTGATTAAAATGCATAAAATATTCAACGATACATTAAATTATTCTCTTATTTTCCTGCCACTATATATGATTTTCCATCAGTAAGAATTGCATTAGACCTATCAGCATATCCATGTATAGTTAAATATATTCATTTCGTTACTGGAAAGCTGAAGATCAACTATTTAAAGTTTCGAGCAATAGTGTAGAAGTTACATAAGAACTTTAGCATTAAAACAACTTAGTTCGTACTGAATGCAAACAACATGACATTAAACGATTAATAACTTGATTCACGGCAAATTCACCTTTAGGATTACCATGGAAATGCATTAGTAGAATTTTGTACCTGTTGCTAATTTACAACCACCATTAACCTGAAATTGGAAAGAATGAAAACAAGAAAGGTAAACGTATTATAAAGTCAACACCCAGCTGCACCTATTCAACAAGTTGTAATTGATAAAGTCGTAAACTAAGGTGTTAACTGTGACTTCTGCTGAAGTTGAATTCAATTTAATGCTGCATGCAAGTCGTCTTTTACCTCATGTCGTGATAATATAATTAGGATTCTTCACCTACTTGTATCTAATTAATTTTAATTACAGGGTACATAAATCAAAGTACAACAAAATTAGTGCGGACCAACCTCTCTACACAGACAACTCACGGTCGCGGTTGCTTTGATGTTCACCGACCTGTTGATGTGAAACTATTGGAATCCCTATTACTAGTTCTTAATTAGACTAAAATACTTGGCCAATTTATAAATTGGCTGAAATGTCAAACAACACCGTATTATGATGTTCAATGGATTGTTAGAGTGACAATAACGGATTGATTTAACTTAAACATTTATATTGTTAGAAGTTTTACTGGTCTCTAGGATTATTTTGTTCCGTTGAAGATATATTAAATATAAAGAACCCGTGGTTGATAGATTCGATATTTTATGTTCTTTGCATACAAGAGGTTGACAGAATCGATATATCAAGTCCACTACATGGAACGGTTATGCTGATTCGATATGTCATGTATACTGCATATAACGGGTTTAAACGTCCGATATTTCAAGTTCACTGATTGAACGGTTCGAAAGATTCGATATTTCAGGTCGACTGAATAGAACGGATATAAACTAATTCTATGTTTTATGTTTACTGCATAAAACAGTTTGAAACATTCGATATTTCAATTTAATCTCATATATAAGGTTAACAGAATCGATATCTGAAGTTCGTTGTATTGAACTAGTTGACAGATTAGAATTAACTACAGTACATACTGCAGATCGATAAAGATGACTTGGGAAGGGATAATACAGTGCATAGGCACTTTAAGTGCAGCTGCTACATTAGTGGTAGATTATCCCCACTGCGAAACGGAAATGGTTGAATCTATTCATCCAAATTATCTCCCAATAAATTCTGTCAGATGGGATTTTTGTACACGATTCTCTCTACCTACAATTAACCATGATAATTTGTGATACCTTAATAAGCCGAAAGTATTTTTATGTTGAAGTAAACAGAGGATTCCAAACTTCTTGCCTCACGAAATACATGTATACAGCGATTTTATAAAGTTACAATGTTAAACAATTACAAATGTAACTATATTCACGAGACAATATAAAAATGTATGATTACAGGAAAAATAACTTATTCACTATTTGAGAGACAGATATTAAATAAAATTTTATAAAAATGTAAGTAATTTTTTTGTATTTTAGTGAACTCAAAAAATCCTTATAACCTTATAAATGCATATAAAACAAACCACAATGTACGGTACAGCCAGTAAAGCTGAGAGAACAGGGTGGAAAGCGCCTGGGTGTTTGAGGCCTAAGCGCTTTAAAAGCTTAGTCACGACAACTAGGTGTTGTCACCGTTCTCCCGCACAGTCTACAGGAGGAGGTATTAGTATTAGTGTTGCAAAACATGATTATATTTTTATACCTATTACTACAACAGACGATAAAATTCCTGAAACATTGTCGTTACTTGGTTACTATCATTATTCCGTTCTAAATGGGTAAGAAATATGAAACAATCTTCACGAAACCATTTTAAATCTAAAATATCTACTATTAGCCCTTTTAATCTACTACCAGATTTACAGGATATTTTTCCTGAGAAAGAGTTTAATCATTAAGGGAACCAGGTAGTGAAATATTTTAATTTTAAAAATTTTTTTATTATTATTTATTATTGTTGCCAATCTTTTCTGAACAATTTGATACCAAATATATGCAAATCTAAGCACTAATTCATATTAATTTTAATTTTTTTGTGCGGGAACGCACTGAGCTAATACACATATCAGTAGGATTTCCCATTTGTTTCCCCTAAAGTTTCCCCTACACCCACTAACAATTTACCAATTGCTGTGATGGAGCACATAAAACCAATATATAAAGACTTAGCAGACCCAAATTTATTTAAAAAATGTGTTCACGGAAAAGACAGAAAACCAAAACGAGTCCTTCAATAATATGATTTGGACAAGGATTTCCAAAAACAATTTTGTTGGACTTTCCACTTTGACAATTGGAGTGCAAGATGCAATATTGTGTTACAATGATGGAGCTCTTGGGAAGATAAAAGTTCTTGATAAGTTATGTGGCCAAGCAGGAACTAATTGTGTTGTAGGACTCAAGCGACAAGATGAACTCCGCATATTTGAAGCTGAAAAAGTCATGAAAGATATAGAAAAAAAGCAAAAGAAGTCAGAAAAACAGTGTGAAACGTAGAATACTTGAGAATGAGGAAGACCCAGATGACCCAGCCTATGGCTATGGTGCACACTAATTATGTTCAAGTAGGTAGGCCTATACACATTTGTTAGTTTTAGGGCAGAGTAAAATTAAATGTTGGTTTTCCGAAAGTTTGTTTTTTTTGTCATTTGGTACCATTATTTTGCAAACTACTTAAACCAAATTTGACCAAACTTTCACACATTCTTTGTATTATCACAATAAACAATAATAAGATGTATTATTACATGAAAATAAAAAATAAAAAAAATATAACACTTTTATGCAAAAAAAATGTTTAAAAAATGTTTTAAAATTCAAAAATCAATAAAAAAGAAAGTTGTAAAAAATATATGTTTGAAAATCCTTATTATTGTTAACAGAGCAACAAACAAAAATAGTGTAAAAAGTTTCATTGCAATATCTCTTTTAGTTTTTGAGAAAAAGTGTACCTAAAAAAGGTTTAAATTTTACATGGGCGAGATTGCCACTCTACCTGGTCCCCTTAACAATGCTAGTTTTATTTGAGGTAAGAATTTGAGGATATCAAAATTCTATGTTCTATAATTAGTTTTATAGTTTGGCACCCTTAAAACGAACTGTTAGATATGAAAAGAAATATTAAAATCAACATTGGATAACCATATAAAGACACGTAAATTGTCTAGTAACACGTAAACCTTTATGCCTTTTTATCTAGTTACCCGACGGTGTTATAACTAAAATAATGTGTCTGGCGGTTTTTTAAGTGTATCTTGTTAGAAAATTGTATATGAGAAAAAATGTTCTTCTGACCATTTGATACCCTGATATTTAAACCTTCACATAAACTAGCTTCATTGAAAATAGATTTATTAAAGAAAGAAAATTCCTTTGACGAATTCGAGAAAACCTAATTAATGTGCGCATTCAGTGCAAATTGGTTCGTGACCGCTAGGCTATTATTCTTTATGAATACTGATTTTATAGACTTTAAACTTTGATCGGCATTTTAATTACTTAATAATACAGTTTTTTGCTTTAAACTTTATTTATGGATCCACTGTTACAAAAATAATTCACTGTATTCGTTTCAGTTGACAAATATTTGTATAATAATGCCAGCCTATTTATGGTTTGTTTGAAAATTACCGCATGAGCACAATAACAAATAGGAAAACATAAGCAGTCCTGTTTTCCTTACCCTTTTTCCATGAGCTTTGCAATGTTGAAGTGTGCTGTTTTTGTATTTGCACTGCAACGCCGGCCACCCTTTGAAACTAAACCATCTTTATAAATATTAGAAACAGTAGGTATAAAGTTATATTTTAGGAAATACTAAATTTATACTGTGTTGTAACATAGAACAATACCTATTCGCAGTATAAAGGACTTTTTAAGTATAACAAGTTCCAAACTATCTGTTTACTACTAAATAGTAACTTAATACTGAAACAGTTCTTTTACTAAATTATTTTCCACTAAAACAGCCACAATGAATTTGATTTCCTATTATTTCAATATTAGAATTTAAAACTAATAGTAAATTAGATTATTAAATTTATAAACCCTCATAAACGCGATGGAAGCAGTATATAATTAAAATATCTAACTAACAGCGTTGTCAATGGAAAAAAGCTAGTTTAAATTTGGTAACTAGAAATAGTTCTGAGAGGTTGATAGATGATAATATATTAAAGGTAAACACAATACACACAAGCATTGAAAACCGTACTGTACCTTGGTTGGCCGACCATATGCAACGTAATTTTAAGAATCTGTTTTGAATATATAATGTTAGGAAATAAATTGTCTCCTGCATATCTTTTTGTAAGCTGACGCGATCATGGTTCGACGTCGAAACCTGTATCGGGCATAAAAGAGAAAATAAAAAAAGCTCGTAAAGTTCCTTTTTTTGTAGTGTCACTTACTGAAAATAGGCTAATAATAATGAACTATCTACATCTGTATGATTAAATATATACATATATAAATATATATAAATATATATAAATATATATATATATATATATATATATATATATATATATTATATATTACATTTATTATTAATTTTAAACTGTTATAACAATAGAAGAAACATATATTGCATTATATTAGTGACGATCAGCCGAAATGAAAGGATTAATAATATTTAAATTTGCTTTATCATCCTATGTTTCATTATGAAGACTATTCATCTATACTACATCCACGTTTTCTTTCCATTTTTTTAAAAAGTTATGAGCAATATAAATTATGTTTAAGTTTGAACATTTCTAATGTGATGAAGTTTTTCGCTTTTACACATAAATGCAACAAGTTAAATAATGTTACATAAGTTGCATAATATAGTAATAGTGTATAGTGAAAAAAATCAAAAGTAGTTTTCTAAAATTGACTGTTTATAGCAAAAGCATTGAAAACTATAATTTTCTCATCAAATAGGATGTAAATATCTTATAAGTATTGTTGCGTTTTCTTCATATGTTTTAAACAAAATAATTATGTTATCCTAACCCTATTGGTAAGATTGTGTGTTTAGAGTTCAATAAAACACCAGTAATATGTAACACTAAATTGTATTGTGAAAGTGTTTTTGTAACTAATTGTCTAGAAGAAAAGTTTGTTGAAGAAAAGTCGGCAACTGTAATATGGCACCGTTATTTTGTCACTGGAGCAGATTGTCACTGTTCAGCTTACCACAACAATTTACAACAACAATAATACTCACATCTCTCCCTTGATTATACTTCTTAGTTCCTGGACACAGCGGTTATTTGTCTGAACCACGTTTTGCATATTTTATACATTGTAGTGGATTAATAGTTCCAGTAGTAGTAACCAACTTCATTTAGGGCTCTTTTGTAAGTATCCTTCACTGATAATACATTTTGGGCAACATATATATCTAAGATATGTTTAATTGGTCATGTTAATATTGCTTGGTACTCGTTTTACCTACGTATGATGTAAGAGACATAGCCTCTCAGACTCCGCCTATATAGGGCTAAAATCACCTAGAGATAAAGACCATATTTTCAAAGGAACTAGGAACTTTCAGGATTTAGGAGCTCGTAGGATGACTTCTGGTAGGTACCTTGTGCCTCAAATAGCCACGACCTCTCAAATTAAGAAGCTCGGAGAATGTAGCCTTTAGTATGCTACCTAGAAAATGAAGCTTCTACATATTCGGTTATTAGAATTCTCTAGATGTTTGGAACATATAAAGATTGAGTAATCTAGGATTCAAGAAACATTTACAGACCGGGTCCTTCCAAAGGCCATGACCTTACAGAGGAAAGAGCCTGTAGAGACCAGATGGTTTCACGGATACAGAATTCCTATGGTTTGAGGCGTTTCTTTACCCTCCTAAATCCTGTTTTAAAAGCGTAATAGCTCAAATATATCAGACTTTTCAACTTTTTCTTCTGATAAGGAAAACACATAATTGCCGAAAAAGCGCAGAAACCAGGACCTTCCAGAAGCCATGTCCTTTCAATGAGCATGTACCTTTTAGAGACTGGAGTTTTTCATAAACCGGTATTTCCAAAATCTGGCATCCCTAAAAGTGAGAAATAAATTCTGATCAAAGTATCTGTTTCATTTCGCTTCATGATTAAAAAATACGTTTCTAGAAAAATTTTTCAAGGAAGTAGAAAATTACGTATACAAACCTTTTTATCTACGAAAGATCATAAGATTTATTAAACTTTATTACATTGAACTTGTGATTACGTATTTTGACGTATTGGTAATAAATTTAAAAATTGTATTTGTAGCTATGGTAAAATACGTAGAAAAGTGTAACGTAACACAACAAGGACGGTTTCCAGGTGTGAAAGACGTTGACATATGATAGAGAAAACTTATTTGTTACAAATACAAGGCAGGGTGTTCCTGTCAGTAGAGCCGTGTCAAGTCAAAGGCATGCGTCAAACACAATGCAATTGTAATAATAAAATAAAAATGCTTAATTTGAGTTATTAATTTTATTATGTTTTATTTTAGAAGGAATGACACTCTTCTGGAACTTTAATCTCACAAACCAATAAGGTCATACCATTTTTAAATAACGAACGTTAACGAAGCCTATCACTTGCACGCCTTAAAAAATTTCATTTCTGTCCGTGTACCTGTCAGTCAACACAATATCACAATAACTATTACAAATATAGGCGTGATATCTTATAAAAAAACTTCATTTCCATACAGGCAACTCTGAGTTCGATGATGGTGCATATTACTCCTTGGGATATGTCTGAGTTTTAGCAAATATATTGACTGGGTCTTAGACGTAACCATGATAACAGCGGTAAATAGTAGTATAATGAATTTATAAGCAGCTTGAGTGCACTATATGAGGTTTTAACATGTGACGCTTTATCATATATAGCTTATTCATTCAGTAGAAGAAAAATATATAGACTAATTCTACGCAATCCTGCTTGGTACTGTCCTCGCTAGCTTACCTGAACTTTTATTATTTAGAGACTGCTCGCAAAAGTAACTCAGTGGTCAAATATGCGAGTGTATAATTCAAGCGAATGATTATTTTAATTGACACTCCATTCTACAGAGACTAGATTGAGTAAATGTTTATGCATGTTCAACCATGAAATCTGGCTGAGCCTCATTGAAGCCTGTCATTCAGTAGGCTTACAAAATTCTCACTTTGTGAGGCGTACTCTTAGTTTATATGTTTTTTTTTAGCAATAATATCTTCGATTTTTCACCTACGAAGTATTCGAATCCACTCGTTTGAACCCTACCGGAGAAAATGTTTTTGGTAAACAACAATGAAACCTATTTATGCGGCAATATAAGATCTATGAAATAGATAAATTTAGATTTACCGTAATATTTTACTTTTCGTATAACTAATTTCCTATATATGTTAAGCAATTTCAAGCAAAATAATAAATACACGTATTAGTAAAAATTTTAAACCGTATCCAAGTAGTAGTGATAAAGACTTTCTGTACTTGAAAAACCTTTATTCTTTCAAAGAGTATAGATAAGATATCCTACAATACATGAGGCTATAATATATTACCTTGGCAAAAATTGGATATACAATATAATTCTGTTAAATAAATTTTATATATATATATATATACACACACACAAACACGTATGTATGTGTGTTTATATGTATTTCCACCTGACGTCAAACGCTGTATACAGTGTTGATGAGTTTCTGGCATTCAACTGGGAGACCACGCGATGAGGAAACTCCAGCGCTAGAAGTTGACGTAATTGGCACGAATCGAATGAGGTTTGAATTATGTAAGTTTGCAAGTGGCCTTGATGTGTGATGAGTAAAAAATGTAGATATGAAAACTGAGGTTTGCTATGCAATGTATACTGTTAACTGTGTGTGGGTTTGCGTGAATTTGTTTGTATAACATGAACATTATCCTTAGCCATGCATTATTTCACCTTTTTTATCATTATAATAAAATTGTTTCTTTTTATTTGGGGTGGACTTAGTCGTGAATTTTAAAACAATGACTTACGACGTGTATAGAAAAAACTGTTTTTATGTCTAATTGTTAGTTATTGCTAATTGTTTTAGTAATGAAAGCTATAACTAAAGAATGGGATTTGTCTGCACTATTTATATTTATTAATGTTTTTTTAATGGGAAAAGTTTTTTTAATCCTGTATCAAATTGAAAATTACAAATTTCATTACATTTTCCAACCTAGATGTTTTTAATTGACAGTTTAATGGTCTCTTACAGCAGTTATTAGCAAGTAGTCAAGATCTATATAGCATAGTCGTAGATTACAAGTATAGCGTGTGAAAATTACATAAAAATATTAACATTTACAATAATAAAACATTTCATTCACACATTTTCCCACCTACAGCGCCGCAATAATATCCCGATTAGCTGGTTTCCCAATTTTAAGCCAAAAGCTAGTTTACATTATGAAATGCCTTGGGCGTTGGGGCATTTTTTATGCAGTGTGGCAGCTTTTTGACGAAATGAACACAGCCTGTAACGGCAGACATTCATAAATCACTATATAGTGTTGGCCGGTTCGTTAGTTTTCACTGCCGCTGGTCACAAATATATGCCGTAGCCACTTGTCTTGACACTTTTAGCGTACAAAACAGAGGTGTTTCAAAAATTTAGACACTAGGTAGGGTCAACGCTGAAAATGTTTCAAGGACTCTCCGCACGACTCTCGGGAATTCCTTTTTATTTTATTCGCTACCATTCCGTAGATAAGTGTTAAGGTGTATATACATCAATCCATAAGTGTTAAGGTGTATATACATCAATCCATAATACCCCAGCAGCAGTACATAAGTAGGGAAATATTAGGCTACATCCCCCAAAACATAAATGGTTAAGTATTTTAACAAAACATTTTTCAAAGTACTGTTTTTAAACTTAGTTCTCATATATACTGAATAAACCTTATTAGAATGATCTGCACATTATATAGTGTGAACTTAATCGCCGCAGACACGTTAAAGTGAGAATGAGAGGAATAACATCTAAAGAAGGAAAGTGTATTTCCTATATCCTTGTAGAAATGATCTTTCCATTGAAATCAGGTTGAATGCCGCAATGTGCCGTTGAATTGATATATGGAGCAGATGTCACACAGGATGTACTGGAGGGCGACAGTAGATTGTAAAGTGGCAGACGACATGTGGTGGCGATCTGAGCGCTACTGCTCTGACTGCAAACATTCGTCACACTACAATAGTCCTCGTATATATAATTTTCAAGACAAATGATTTACTGAATTTATTATTGCTTGGATTAAACTAGATAGCTAGATTTTGAACAGCCTTAAATATTGCGTTGGTGCATTGAAATTTAAAGTAACACATCCAATTAATTATGTGAAACTTTAGGTTTTTTTTGCAAATACAAATTTAATACTAGTTTGTTCATAACAAATAGCTTCTACATTTTAAATTTGAAATGTATAAGCTATAATATAAGTGTATTCTCAAACGATCGATATTAATGGAGGTAAATAATTTTTATAGATATAATATATAAAGGTATCGGAAGAAACTGATACTCTATCGTGATATTAACATTGCTACTAACACTCATCAAAAATTAAAACAAACTTTAACACCTATAATTTATGTATAAATTATCTGAATATACTTTTATATGGGAATGCACGTGATGACCTTGAGTTTTAAAATCACATCCTATTGTGCAGGGGAAAAAAGACAATTTCGTCACGTGACATTTAGTGTTCAAACCAATGCCACCGCATGTAATAATATTTTTTAAACACATTTAACCGATAAAAGAGCTGCCTAACAAAACGTGTGAGATTCATTAACTGCAGATATTATAATATTAAAGCCATTTAAAAACAGTTATTATGTTTATTCGAACGAAAACCATATCCTGCGTAAAGTGGACTTCCTGAATTGCCTTAGATTATATTAAACCCATATACGTAATGAATATATTAATAGAAAGTCTAAAGTTAGATCTATAGATAAATCTTTTTTCGAGCTATCTTTGTGACAGTTAGGGTTTTGCTAATGATGTATGAAATGCCATGGACGGAAACGTACAATAATCTGTATCGAAGTTGCCTAAGTAGATTATGAAGTTCTAACGTTTTAACTGTACTGTATTACTCTTGTTTTTTTTGTAGATATCCTGTGAACAAACAGAAGAGTTTAAC
The DNA here is from genome assembly GCF_021130785.1 of Homalodisca vitripennis. Taxonomy (NCBI): domain Eukaryota; kingdom Metazoa; phylum Arthropoda; class Insecta; order Hemiptera; family Cicadellidae; genus Homalodisca; species Homalodisca vitripennis. The sequence goes on from NW_025776494.1 coordinate 139,919, forward strand.
GACGTTCGATTTCAGAGAGTCCATAAAGGTATTTGAAAATACTTATTTTAATATTAGTATTATGTAACCCAATTCTATAAAATGACATTAAAATAGGTATTTAGGGTGCTTCACTGTAATAAAATATTTTCTGAAAATTAGACATTTTTCAATTTGAAATTATGTCCAATATACTGATATTTTTTACATAAACAAACAGTCTACTAGAAACTAAAATTGTTAAATGATTGCCGTAACAATTGAACATGTCGTTTAACAATTTAATATTAATCAACGACAACTTCAAATGATACTTGACACCATTTAATCTTGAATTTAACGTATTTTGATTTCAAGTTAATTTTGAGCATTTACATTTTTTCCCAAATTAAATAACTAGTAAAAACGTAAAGCATCTTAACAGCGGTACTGAAAACTATATCCGGCGCTTTTACCATGAAAAATTTCAAAAATTCAGAGATAAGTAAAAAATAATTTATTTTCATTACCTAAAAAGGAATGAGATGTTGATAGTAACCCGACACCAACAGAAATCCCAGCGGTCGTTTACTTCACAAACAGGAAGCGTAATTGAATTGTGGCTTACACTGAACCGGAAGAGAAATTGACTGTTTGGGATCCCAGAGTTATATTATGCGTACCTACACTGTGTATTGCAGTAAGATACTTATTATAATAGTATAATATATTTTTTTAAATAAAATAATAAAAATGAGTATAGTAAAACGTTGTAATTTTGTAAATCTTTTCATCGTGTGGTACAAGATGAGTACAAATATATGATACAGTTAATCAATTAAATTTACTCATTTATGTGAAAATAAGGAATAAAGGGTTATTTTGGTCAATTTTGGGGACTAAAATAATCAAGATATGACCTTTATATGTTCCATAAAATAACTCAAATATTACATCTTGTGATAATATAGTATTCTCTATAACGAGGTAGGGAAATCTCTACCGCAATTAATTCTTAAAGGTCAGAAACACGGCTTCAAGTGTGGTAGAATATTCAGGAATGGATAGGGCTTAGGACGTCACCCTAACAACATTCCTTGATACAAGCTCTACAAGGGTGATATCAGCCCTTTATCTTAGCCATGCTTCCTGTATTCTAGCCTCTATCAGTAACATCAGATGTTCTCTAAAATGTTGGTCCCAACCCACTCCACAGTGGGATTTCGTCATTTGAAGTAAATTATATTCCTCGAACATGTTATCATTTACAACACCCTACGGCGGTTTGTTATCAACATCTCCTACGGAGATGTAACTACTTCTATCCTTTTTACTGAACCCAAAGTAGGAAGAACTGACAGTGTTGAGGTGAATTGCCCTTGGAATTATGTTTTTAGTTGCCCTAATTTTCTAAAAAAATATGAAAGTATTCAAGTTCTCAGCTACGCGGGCACATGCACAAGTTTTATACTTTTATAACAATATAGGTGTTATATTTAACCTTTTTTAAATGCCAACCAAAGTATATACTAACATCTAACCATATATTAGTTTACAAGTGGCAACATAATTGTTGCTCTTTCTAAGAAATATATTTTTTTTAAATTGTTATTAAATATTCCTGGAAGAGGTGACGCTTGTAAAAACAACTATAAACAACAAATTGTACAAACACGATAAAGGTTTGATCCTGTCAGCGTAGAGCTCGGTCTCACCACAGCTCATACTGAATAGAGTTATTTACATGTAAATGTGACCGTAAACACTTTACGTTTACCAGGTCCTGGCTCCCGGGTAGACAAGTAATTTGTAAGCGAGTTGTAGCTTAACTCTTGAGATTACTTCAGTATAAACATAAGTAAATAGATATGAAAACTTAGTTTGATATATGAAATAAAATATTATCTTGTATCATAGAGTAGTATATTTTAGTAAATGATATCAAATAGTTGAAAGTAAAAGTTATATAAATTATAAGAGTTTGAAGTACAAAAAATAGACCAAGTGATATACTTTCCTGCTCACTAGAATGTTTTAGAGATTTTTCGAGTCCTAAAGCTCGGAATATACTACAAAAAATGCCAACACAAATTGTCCTGAAAAAACATGTGATAACTTAAAACATATGCAATTTAGTTTTCGATAATAAACACTCTTGTCTGATATTGTATATCACTTGTTCGTTATAATTATTTTCATTTATGAGACTAACATAGTTACTAAAACTATGAATATCAATAAGACCAAACACTAAAAATAGGCTAATAGTTCTTTATATTTTATTGAAACATATTAACACTTTCAGTGAATATTGTGCTTGATACTTCATCATGATACAGATGTAATCTACTAAAAACACCTCATACGTATCTTTCACACAAACATGTGGATGGCTCAGCTGCATACTGAATCACAAATACAAGATTTTAATCACATACCTGGGATTCAAATGCAATGTGCCATTAAATCCACATAACATTGACACACGCCAGGCCGCACCAGACACTCCAGTAATAGCTTGCACGTCACTGTTGCTGTGTTGTATCAATGCATGCATCATTACACCTCTGGTTCTCACATTTAATCACCTGTCAGTTCTATATAACTAACCTATTAATGAATGAATTGTACTTTAGTTAGAGACTTAATCATATACACTTGTAGGCTTTGGTTAAACTACAGTTAACTCTGAAATAAAATCTTCAGGTAAAGAGTTCTACTATTTTCTTCATTTTAACTGTAATATTTACTAAAAGGATATATGGTGGATAGTAACTTAAAGAGTTATAAAGACTGGAGTAATATAGAGGTCAGAATTATAAACCTGTTAATGTATTGATGTGTTAGCTAGATTCCAATGACAAGATTATCTCACATTCCACTAAACGTAAGTTTCCATAGTGTGTCCTGAACCACGAAGGTCTAAAATCTTTAAAAAAAGTGGGAGTATCCTCGACCCAGAATAATCCAGGTATTAAACAGCTACAGAAGCATGGAGCTCTGATATATAACAAGCTGAGATCGCGTTTCCTCTTACACGTTTTAGGCAAAGAAGCAATCATTGCTACGAAGATGTCCTTGAAATAGACCTTCAATAGACAGATTCTTTACTCTTCAAACTTTTAGTTGAAGAAGGAACACAGTTCGAGTAATAAATAACCCTTAACAAACGTAAACATGACTGCCAAGGGTTGAGCTATGGAGAGGCTTCAAGTCTCTAAAATAGTGAAACTTAGTTATAGGGACTTACATTCTGCCCTTAGGAAGCCTTTGGCATAACGTATCTCTCAGTATCTGAGTATATGAAGTAACTTTCTTTTATTAGACTTTTATGTAAAAACCTAATATAAATAAATAAACTAAAAAGGTCTTTATTTTTGAGCAATAATAGGGATAGTACTCGAGCATAGAACACTACAAACGTAGCATGGTTGAGTAGCTCTTCACTGTATGTATATGTGACATGTATCGCCCATTTGACATTTGGAGGACTCTCCAGCTTCATTTGGCAGAGCTCTGTCCTTTCAGCTTTATCATTCATCACTCCTGGCCGTTGAGACCGAGAGAAAAGCGGGGTAATCTACAGCAGTCGAGTATACTGTACACAGGTTTTTCAATTTTTCACTTCATCTCACTTTATTGATCTCTTTGTTACTGAGATGAGCTAATACTAAGTGCTAGTGTTACAAATAGGGAAACTCGCGTGAACACAAGTTTTTAATATTACTTATGTATAAATTATATCCGTGAAAATATTATTAAAAACAATAATAATAGTTACTGCGGCCTTTTGGGTAAGTGGACTCACCCATAATTTCGTAATATGAATTATTTAAAACTTTTTAATATTGCAGTATCGTAAGAACTCAACTTACTTGCCACACTATGTGTAAAAACACACTATAAAATTCATATATTCGTGTTAATTATACGATATATGCAGGTTCTGATATAAATTTTAACTCAAATTCTGGACCTTGATACATCGGATTATCGTAGTTGGAATGCAAACCGTACTTGAGTTTAACAAAGAGTTCTGTACTAGTACTTTGAAAACAAATAACATAAACCTGGTACTTTTATTACTTTTCGGATACACATGAAGTAATGAAATGTGTTTTGGAAAATTTAAACAATATTATAGCTGGAGGAAGTTATTATTATTAACAAGAAGGAAATTACACACAACTTGGAGTCCTCTGACTTTATACATCTTGTTACAAGTAAATGTTTGCCAAATAATACTGCCTTAGTCTACAGACTTAGCTTTACCACAATATACAAGTCACGTAATTTGCAGGGCAATTGAAAAGTGAGTAAAAGAACGCTTGGTTTTAAGCTTGCAACTGATATTACCTAGTCAGTATTAAAAGTTAGAAAATAATATAGAGAAACCAAAAATAAAAGTTTCTGATTAGTTAAACTAAGTTAATATGTATTGGTGTGTGTACCGCCAGACTGCAATATTGATGACAACTCCAGAGTACAATGAGAGGATCAACTGACCAATATCAACAGTCACGGTCCAGAGATTAGTCTCTCTATCAAATATTGACGCTCAATACCATGTCGAGTCTCCATACCTCTGTATCCTCAATATGTGTGTGTGACAAAAAATACCTACATAATTATAAAATTGTCTGTTCTCAGAAAGTCATATATTTGCAGTTGAATACTCTCAGTATAGTATTTGTCTGTACCTGAAAAACACTATTTAGAATAACAACGAAGTGACACATGTTGGACTTTGTTACATATTATTGTGTAAAACGGTAAAATATTTGTTTTGGGTAGATATTAAATAACAACTAAACAAAACTCCTGCAAATCAGTCGAAAATGTCTTGCCAGACAAGAGTTTCAACCTGTACGAAAGGCACTGTAATATTATCCCGCATATAAACCGCCTACACAATACACCCGACACACATAAAGTACAGACGCACACATTATCTCTTTCCAATAACGCAATAGTGATGGATGCATTATGGTACTTGGAGATATATATATATATATATATATATATATATATATATATAATATATATATATGTATATCAACAATTGCATTCCTAATATATTTACGTTTTTAAGTTAAGTTACATAGTAATACAGAGAGGAATCAATTTCATTAGTTTCACTATGTTAGAAACTAGTATATATTTGTCCCTTTTAAAGTCCGATTACGACATAAGGGACAGTCTGATATATCATCTGTGTAGACTTTATAATTTTGAACACTTCCTTGCTTTTAGATTCTTTTATAAATACGTATACTAATGTTTTATAAACCGTAGACATTTTCCAATATAGTAGTTATTGTTATTTTTCCTCTGGAGCATTCTGTATTTTTTATTATTCTTAATAGGAGAAGTAGTTTGTATCTTTTTATTCCTGAACTGTTTTTATTGCCCTTAATAACTGAGATAGAAGACCTGAGATAGTTGGAATGTCATGTAGAGTTTCACATAAAGAAGACACCTTTCTAACATACTCCACAAATAATAGCTGTTTGATAGTTAGTTTTGTCCATAAAGTATTAGTTTTACTTACCTTAAAACACAGACCTGAAAAGTTTAACGAAAGACAAAATTTATTCAAGGCGACATATTCAAATTTATACACGCAAGTAAATAAATAAAGTAGGCAATTGTTTCGTACAACACGATTGGCCACTGAAGACAACCATGATGATGGGAAGTAGGATTTTAAATAAGCGTTAATTTATGTACTCTAAACTGAGAATTTCGTTTATTTGTAAGATATTTTATAATATATATTTAAGAAAGTAACTGTGTTCACGTTAAAACATATTTGTTCGTTCAAAGTTTATGAGTAGAGAGTAACACTATATTTAACAAACTTATAACTACTTTAAAACTTTATAGTTTCTAAAGTTAGAAAAAAACCATAACGCGTCTAAAAACAATGTTACAAATATCTTGAAAAACAATAGAAAATTGCCAACTTTAATAAGCTTAGAAGAATTTTACCGATTACAGTTTAGGATATTAAAAGAGACGCCGAACAAAACAGGTATAAAACTCCATCAATAATTTTAAACTTTTACTTCTGATATCCGTTATAGAGGGATGTATAAAAAGTGTTTATGAGTAAACGGTCTGAAATAAATTGGTGCAGATTGCTTCATAGGTAAATAAGTTGACTGTTATATTTTTAAAATGCGACAGTTGGAAAAGGTTTGGAATATGTATTTTTGTAATGTCTCTAAAATAATAAAAAAGTTATCTATTTAAAGTTAGCAGTCAGAATTAAAGTTTCTGAGATCAAAATTGGGGTACATTTAAGAAGAGTCACCCGGTTAAAATTTTAAATAGATAGATAATTTTCTTCAAACATGATGACACTTTCCAGTAAGTTGGTTCCAAATTGAATACAATTTTACAAACCCCTTGATTTACTCATGAATCTGTATTAACGCTTTGAAGTGTTTTAGTTCACTTTAGGGTTTAACCTGATTTACTTAATTGATCAGAAGTATTAATTATATAGCATATTGTTCAATAGTTATTAAAATTTTTTTTTAAGTGGTTACATCTATTCAAATGTAAATAATACGGCTGAAGCAGTGACGTGGTATGGTGGCGGGGCAGCTTAACCTCGACCGGAAACTGAACATTCCAAATAATAGAACGAAGAGTAAATACCTCTCCGAGATAACAAAGCCCCAAGCCGCACAGTCCGCACCCTGTCGATATCTGCATTCCAACAGCTGACCTGGTGTATAATATAGCCAATCTATTGTGTCACATTTGTTACAAAGATGATTTAAAATAGTTACTGATTTGAAGCCGTAATAAAAAATAAAAATACTACCTAAAATATTAAAAACTTCTTTTGACCACTCAAATGTAATAAATAATTCACATATTCAAAAAATTATTTAAACTTTATTGTTAATTAATGACTACTTTTTGTTCTATGAAGGGTTATAAGACAAAGAATGAAAATAAGAGTTATGTTTACTTTTTAGTAAAAAAACTGTAACAAATATGTTATTAAATAACGCGAGGAAATACACAAATGGAAGTTTCCAGCCCTTTTGGGGTGATAGGCTTGTATGAGTTATTACATAAGAACATTTTGTTATTATTTTTAAAAAATTCTACTTAAATATAAAATCATACAACTTTAATTTTGCACTAAATGGTAAAGTGTATATTCACAATATAGTGATTTGCGAACTTAAGGGAAGATGGACTCGGTTTTCACACACAGGCTTTTTGCCCATGTGGAAACCTTCTAGTGTAATCTGTTGGCACTATATTTTTGTGTGAATGTAAACGAGATAAATAAATAAATGTTAAATAACTACGCTTTTTTGAGCGAACATACACACAGCAACATTTTTAAACTTTCCATAAAACATTAAAAAATTTTTCAAAGAACGAGTGGCCCACTCGTTATTTGAAAGGCCAAACTTCTTATGTTCAAAAGAAGACGTGTTAAGATAGAAATGAAGAAAGTGAAATGGGATCTGTAATATAAAGCGCACATTCTGTAACAAAACACTTGAAAACTAAACAAAATATTTATTTGAAACCAATAAATCAATAAAGATATTAATTTTTGTTCATGGCAATCTCTCATGTGATGTGATTATCTGAGAACATTAGAAGAGTAGGCAGAACTTACAATATTAGAACCAAATAGAAAACATACCTTTTGTGGCCTGTGTTCTTTAGTTCAGTTTTAAATTTCAGAATTAATATTTAGTGTTGTGATTGTGTTAAGTGTGCGTGTATGTCATAATGTGCATGAAATTGACATAAAACATGTTCGTTCTAATTGTGACTTATGCGTTTCACAAAATTCTTGTATTGGTGATATATATGTCCTCTAAAATAGTATTTATACGTTAGGTTATTTTTACCCCTCACTAAACGTAGTGTTACTGATTTCTTGTACGAGATAATGTATGTCTCCGTAAAAAGATTGTATTTCCTTTACAAACATCTTCATGCAACATACGGGTTTAAGAAAAAAACTATATAACTAAAAATAACAAGTTATTGAAACCATATATGTGGTTGGTATCCTTTTACCTGAAGCAAACAGTAGATATGCGGGTCTCGTAATTTACTGTGTAATGTTGGTAGTGTGGTTCGCACATCATTGTTTATATATTCACCTATCCATTTAGTGGATTTATTTCAACCACACACACACTAAACAGTTAACCTGATAATTAACTCCCTATTGTAGAATTAACACGCAGTAATGCTATGAGTTTGTTAGTGTATATGGATGATATTTATAGCTAAAAAGTAGGCAAAGTATCGCTGATCCCTTTAAAAAATTCAAACTTTTAAATTTTTTTTCGTTCAAAATACAATTCATAAAATGAATAATTTTCTGTACTTTTCAACTGCGCCTTCTTTTCTAATTAAACATACAAGAAGATACTCGATACTTTAAATATCTTCCCAAAAGTGACCAACTCTATACTACATTCTTACGATACGTTGATGAACTGGACATTGAAGAGTTTTGTTCTTTGATAAGAGCAAAGTCCGTCGACTATGTAACAATAAAAATCACAATCTGTAGAAAGTTACAATCATTCGTATAAGAAAAGTTGATTTAAGGGGCACAAAGAAAAACTTTAAGAGTGTCATAAAAGTAAAAGAAGAATAGTACTTTAAGATTTCAGCTATTTACTTGTGTTATTTGTTGCATTTTACATTTTTTTTAGTAGCCGTATTATATATTTCACATCTAACTAGTATATCACTGACCAATTGCATTTGAAAGAATTCTCAAAGTGTTGCCCCTAAATGGTTCTCAGGTCCAAAGCTGTCAATGAGGGTTTCACGCCTTATCCAATAAATCTACCATACTAATATAAAACAGATAAACCTACTATATCAAAACTATTTTTGTAAAAAACATACTATATTACATACTAACCATGCTAATGTCGAATTCGGAGAAAGATCAATTCTATATAACTAAATGTAAAATCTTTTTTATTTACAAAAATCTGAAATAAATGCGTTATGTGACATATGAAGTTTTTGATTTCATACCTATGAACTTCGACTAACAGTGACTTTACAAAAATGAAACTTGAATTTCCCTGACCAAAACTAACATGGCTGAAGTAATAGCTGGCCGCCGCAAATCTAAACAGAACGGTTGATTGAACAGCTGACACGTGCTGCCAACCTTCCCACAATTACTCCACAACACAAATACAGGGTTGCCAACTTCATCGCAACCCAGTTTAGTAGCATGTCTTTTTAGCTATATTTTAATTAGGTCCTTAATTATTTGCATTACTTAGATTTATTTCTGTTGTAGGTTTGCTGTTTTATTGAATACGTGTATCTCTGTATCGGAGTTATACATCGTTCATTAAATTTTTTCGGTTTAAAAGTATTTTTCAATTAAATATGTCATAAAGTTTCAATAACAATTCTAAAAAGGAGGATTTAATGATCAAATATTTTGGCAATGAATGTATACGGAAATATAAAGTCCAATAAAATTTATTGTCCTGCCGCCAACTGTGCATTTAACCAGATTTTGGTTGAAAATTGAAATAAAACTATTAATTGCATGAAAATTAGGCAACAGATTAAATTGCAAAAGTTGGATTAGTAACACATTGAAATTATACAAAAGTAAATAAATCTGTATTAAGTGATAAACTGAGGAAGGAAGGGATATTCTGTGTATCAGTAGGCACAATTCCGATCTATCTTGTACACTACAAAGTAAATAAAGTAGGGGGGACCGCAAATTTTTACAAATCCTCAGAAATAGCTAATAACAATAAGCATTACCCATCATATAATTTAAAACAATTTTAAATTTTACTGTACATATCCACATTTTAATATCCCCACTTAGAAAAAATAAAAGTTTACATAATAGGGTTACATAATGTACAAAAAACTATTTGTATTATAACAAATTTGCTTTTCTAAATTTTACACAGTGAGTTACGTATTTATAAACCAATACATCTTCGACAAGGTTAAATTAAAATTTTACTAAACTATTTGAAATGAGAAAAATCTTGAAGATATAATTAAAATCTACTCACCAAACACGCAACGTAAAGCCTATAAATTTCAAAGATATTTCTCAAGACTCAGGGACAAAAGCCTTCTATTCTCTTGGCCTCGATTCAGCCCTTCATTCCAAGTCGGTCATTCACTAATTTATGGTTCACATAATTTTCTTTGTTCGCTGTAACAAAGTTTCACTCAACTGGTAAAACATTTTACATTCAATTTATAAGAGGAAATGCTACAATTATTATAATACAGATTTTAAAATTTGTTATTTTTTATATTATCCAAGACAGTTCGTCGCCAAGTGTTTTTGTTTGGTCTCCCCTTAAAAAACCATTGACTAGTTTTACTAATATCGCTCTTTATTTTCATGGTTTTATATATATTGCGAAGCCAGCCCGCAATCGCAATAATGCTTATCACTGCCCCGACAGGGTTTTACAAGTACGACTACTTCTATCGTCGCATTTATAAATATTAATTACTTACAACAAAGCAACTATCTATATTAGTATATGTTCAATCTTTGCACCATGGGTTAACTATACAATTTGATTACCTATCAAAATATACGAAAATTCACACAATTCGCTTTTCTGGGTTTTATTGTCTATTTTTATCCCCGCTTCATGTGAAACATTTTGTGAATTAAATAAATAAAGTATTGCTAATGTCACGGTCCTTCCCAGTGATTTCTTTTATACCCTTTTTTATTGATATATTATATTATATAAGTATACAAAATCCGTGGGTGTTTATTTAATTCTAAAAATTGAATGTTCTCTGATTATCTTAGTAGTAATATCCTAAAATGGTTTTTAAGACGTTTTTGTAGTTGAAATTCAAAAAGTGAACAGTTTTAAAAAAAACGTAAAATCTCAAATTCAGGATGTCAAAAATTCATTCTTACCAATATAGGCGTTCAATGGGGAACAATGTTGCAGACTGGCAATTCAGTAGATGTTATATTTATATATTAAAATATCAATAGTCTATGTAGTGTTACATTTGTAACTTGTTTACATCTTGGCAGTATACGAGTCGGTGATAACACCTAGAATATTAGGGGTCACTGATGGTGTACTAGTTTATTACACTACTTATACCATGTATGATTTTTAAAATCTGATTTTAGCCTGATTAAAATTTATTATTAAAACTACTATATATGAAATATACTACTGTGTATGTTCTTAGTAATTTTCGGTATATTTATAAATACCTATTATAGCCTTTGAGCACTATTACCTATTACCAATTTTCTAGTTAAATATACACACTTATTTAAAAATTAATAAAAAAAGAAAACACTAATACTAGTATGTAAAGATTTATCAAAAAATATAATAATAAGTAATGACATAAGTAATAAGTAAGTAAAGTCTTATAATGAAATTTAAAATAACTACGGATAACAACTGATTGTACATTACTTAACTTCACAAAACGTTTTTAAACCAAACCCACATAAACCTTTTTGAAGCTATCAAACATTAATGGTGTAGTTTCCTCAATCTTTTGATGCTGTAATTAATCATTAAAGTGTAATTAATTCAAAATTTCCTTAAAAGTAAACCCGCTTTTACAGTGGTGGAATCAAAGTAACCGTACTTAATAAATACATTGGTTAAATATAGGCTCTATTTCTAGATTAATACTGCTTTATAATAAAATTCAGATAATAAAACTTTAATAAGCGTGGTTTATAAACTGATCAAGAACTCCTTTTGGTATTTTTAGTCTTTTTCACATTAATCCACTGAACCTGCATTATTCGAGTTATGTAATTAAATTCTGTATGACACAGCAAAACTTTTCATTTTCCCGAAAATTAGTTATCACTTACTTCTGTTTAGAAGACATTTTCAACTCAACTGTAATAGTCATCCGTCTACCTAAAATAATGACAAACATAA